>NC_051176.1:292037780-292337780 GCF_013339695.2 Rhipicephalus sanguineus | reverse complement strand
AGAACGCAGCGCCGTCGCCGAGCACGCAGAGACGTTTGACCACAGAATAGACTTCAACGGAACCGCCATCCTCGAAAGTGAAACCAAGTGGAGGAGGAGGTTACTACTGGAGTCGTGGCATATACAGAGGACCACTCAAAATATCAACCGTTCACTCGGAACTCTCCCCCCGGTGTATGCGCATGGGCTACGCTCCTCGGTAATGCGTGGGGTCGTTAACCGCCGCGAGAGTGCCTTAAAGAGGCCGCTGCCAAGCCGCCGCAGTCCCCCCTGAGGAAGGAACCGAGCTGGTTCCGAAACGTCGGGTTTTTACGTGTCTTCGTAACTTTGGTTGGAGAATAAATATCAGTTATCTCATATGTGGTCATTGTATATATCATAGTCATCACCCATAGTAGCAAGCCAGGCGATAAACCAGACTAAGATCTGCGGGAATATCCTTAAAGACTGCTATCTTTCTCTTTCTAGAAAAGCATCAGTCTGCTCCATGACAACGCACAGGCGTATTCAGCTCATGTGACACTGGCACACGTGTAAAGAAGAGTAGAGTAGGTCCTGGAACCACACACTTACACTGGGGGACTGGCCAAGAATCGGGTAGTTATTAAAAAAAATCTTTAAGATATAAAATATCAATTTTCGTTTAAGAAACTCTGTAGGGCCTTGGGGCCCTGGAAGTATAATATAATATTAATATTTGGGGTTTAACGTCCCAAAACCACCATATGATTATGAGAGACGCCGTAGTGGAGGGCTCCGGAAATTTCGACCACCTGGGGTTCTTTAACGTGCACCTAAATCTAAGTACACGGGCCTCAAACATTTTCACCTCCATCGAAAATGCAGCCGCCGCGGCCAGGATTCGATACCGCGACCTTCGTGTCGGCCCTGAAAGTATTTTAATAAAGAAAATAAAATACACAAAATTTAAAGTTATTAAGATGAGACAAACTGGTGGGATACGTAAATTAATTTATGAAACGAAGTAGCTGAAACAAAAGATGAAAGGTGGAAGGAAAAAGGAAGTGCAAGATCTTGTAACCGAACCGAAATCTTTTTGAATAGCTGTATGATAGCGCCAACTTTCCTGTCGACGCCTAGACAGACGCGACCGGTTTATATGATATGACGTTTTAAACATACCCAACATTGCTGTCGCCTCCTGTGCATGACATGTGCCCACAAGATGGGATTGGCAGGATTCACATTTGAGGTGTGAGAACTTCATACTTTTCACTAATGGAGTGACATTTATTACGTTTATTTGGATTATTCCATCATAACACCCACTAACTTGTTCCCAGCAACTTCTGTCGCATGGGACATATCGAAATATTTACAGCGAAGAAAAAAGGCGGACAGAAGAGAGGATACGACAGACGTCTGCCGTATCCTCTCTTCTTACGTCCGCGTTTTTTCTGCGCTGTAAATATTTCGACATGGACAACCAATTCGCCCGAAGAATCGCACTCGTAAATGGGTCATCTCATCGGCAAGATTTCCTGGGACGAGGAAGTCATAACTCTAATTGACATAAGCTGAGTCATAATTCTTGTTGAGCTTTCTTCATTCATTTCAGTGGATTCAATACTCTATATATTTGACTTTCCAAGTCTTTATTATCTCCTTTAACAATGGCTTTTTGAAGGTTTACCTATCAGAAACGCTGGCTGCTGGTCTTTGCAGAGTTCTTTTTTGTTACTCCTGTTCTCCTCGGTTGATCTTAGCACGACAGTTTTTCTGAGCCTCTGCCGACACCTGCATCCTGACCTGTGGGGTGCGCGCCATAAATGCGGAAGACGACGACGACGACGACGCCCATGATGATTATCATCATCATAATCAGCATTATCGCCTCTTTCTTGAACTTCAAAATAAGTTCCTCAGCTATGATCTGCGACCGGTCACCCAAAGGTGGGAAGCGCACGTGCCCTTAAGAGATATGTGCACAACAAAGAAATTTCCAATGAAGTATTATTTTTTAGTGTTTGTTCCTTCGTGGTAACGGCGCGGACTTTATGAACTCCCTTCATGCAGCAGCTACAACAATGATGACGATGACAACGACAGTGACAAACTGCAGACAGTGGCGCAATGAATACACGAGGCAAACATTATTCGACTATACTATACTTGACCGCTCTCTCCCTGCCTCTCTTTCTCATACGGCTTGCGAGGCTCCCTAGAGCGTCAATAGGTACCAGCCACCAGAAGATATTTCACTGTCATGAGTTACTACCGAACGCACACACGCCTCACCAATCTTCTAGCAAGCGGAGGGCTGTTAACTCACCCCTCCCGTCCTGTCACTGTTCCTTTGTCGTTTTAGGACACCTTTGTAAGCCTCCAACTATGAAAAATTACTACCCAGTGAAAGAAGTGAGAGTAATAGGCAAGACAGCAGTATTCCTGCAGGCAGTTGATGGGAAATGTCATAGCAGACCAAAGGAAAAAGAATGATATCGTGCTCTCTATACATCCGTTTTAGTAAGTTCTCTCTTACTTTTTTGCGTGAACTTGTTCGCGAAAGGTAAGCGCTGTCTCTCCGAAGTGTTCCAAGCTTTGATGAAAATGTGCTGCGGAGCACCTAATTCATGTTATATGTTCGATATCACTCGTCACAATGTTTTTGTCATGATGTGTGTGGAGACGCATGGTTCAAGGAGCAGAAAAAAGCCATAATTCTTGTAGACAGTTGAATCACTCTTGTAACTGTAACAAAATTGACCACACGTTCGACATGCGCCTAAAGGAGACTGCGCTCTGATGCAGAGGCCTTACTAGCCGCGTTTACACGAAGGCGACATGGCGTAGCGTTTCGTAGCACGTCATGTTGTCACGCAAGTGCTTTTGTTACAGCCTTTACGTGCGGCGCATTCATCTGCGTCCGAAAGCAACCGGAATCTGTATTCGGGGCCTTGTGTTTTCACGCGAGGGCAGTATAGGGCACATTCTGGCAACCTTCTCTTTCTCGATGCGATACGCCAGCTTTACATTCACAGCGTGAGACGATTCAATACCCCATCTCAAGCTACCGTTTCCTGCTGCATGAATGCGGCCTGCCCTCCTAGCGTATTTTCCCCGCATAAAGTAATACGATGCGCTGGGAAGGCTACACGGGACAAACCTTGCGGCATTCATGCAAGCGGCGCTAGTTTTGTATTGCATCAAAGCATATAAGTCCGAAGGTTGAAGATTGCGCCAACTGGTGATGTTCCTTTCTTCAGTAGATTTATTAGAATATTTAGGACTTAACATCGCTGGTGATCTCACGTGGACATCACGCATCAACACAAATAAGGCTAAGCGAAACTCTTCCTATCTATGGCGTAATATAACACTTTCGCCACCTATCAACTTCCTCTTACCAGGCGTCAGCTGGAATATGCATGCGCGATCTGGTACCTCCATCAACAAGACCATAGAAATACTACTGAGCCGAGCCGGTTGAAAAAGCACGCAGCCACTCATATACTCAGGCTACTAACATTATCAAAGTGTAATTCGTTTAAGATCAAAAGCCAACCTACGCAAACTAGATAGGTGTCTCATAACATCCATACCTTCTCATTATTCCTAACGGCGTCATATCGAACCTCCAAAGTGCTTTTTTATCAAATCAGCGTACCATCTTTCCAGCCGTATCAGCCACCATAAAGACTCTTATCTAGTACATGCAAGGAGCGGCCCATCTTCCTTCATATATTTGTCCATACAATCATTGATTGTAATTGTCATCCAGTCAGTGTCATTGTTCGTGCTGATGCTGCGCGTTAGAAGTCTGCCGATGGGACACTTATTGCTTGATCGCGTCATTTGTTTGCAGAACTCTGTATTATTTTCCTTTACCATCTTTATGTTAATGTGTAATGTTTATCAAGCTCTCTGCTGCTTAACTTAGCACGTAAATTCGTACTTTTTACTAAACGTCTACCTGCGCTGGCAGAGGTAGCGCTGATAGTGGCATGCAGAACAAAGCTTTTATAGCCGCAAGTACAGCAATAAGGAAATGGAGTGCCCGAGATGAAGTACAGTGGTGGTCAAAAGTTCCCAGGCCGCAACGCCCGGCCGAGGAGCAGCAGCTCGATGCTATCGGGGCGCTGCCGTCACAATCACGCCTTGGCACTTCTTGTGTTTCTTCTTGTACTTCGTCTGCGCTTTTCCTGTGTACTACTTCTTCTTCTGTTCCGTCAGTCGCGTAGTTCCTTACCGTTCTAATGTCATACCAACTAGCCCCACAACGCACTTTGCTTGCGGCCACATTTAGCTAGACACCGTATACATTGCCGCAGTTTTCGGCTTCCTAGAGAACAATATCGTGCGTTTAACTTTCCATTGGCACTGCGATGGCTTTCTTAGCCGTCTGCGCAGGCCAATTTGCTGCAGGCCAACATGATCGGAGCCCGAAATGTATTGAGAAGCGCTTGTGTTGGGGCTAGTTGGAACATCTTAGTGGAATAAGCAGCGCTGCACAGTAGTATACAATTCGAAGAGCGAACAGTGAGGGAACAGGGCGCACCATGTTTATTCCTCGATTTCTTATGGATGAGAGCAAGAAAGGGAGAGGGAGGCACACTCTCTTCCACGCACACGCTCGACGCCAGCGTGCGCCAAGGCGTGCTTGCGATAACAGCATCCCTATAGCAGCGAGCTGCTGCTCCTCGGCCGGGCGTTGCGGCCTGGGAAGTTTTGAGCAACCCTGTACATCAATAACGAAATGAAATGGCGATGCACGCTACTAAAGTGAGTTGAACTGGAATTCTTGGTGGACACTAAACTGAGACACATGGAAACTACGCTCAGACAGCATTCAGGCCACCAGGGCGGGAGAGAGAGAGAGCGAGTGAGAATTGGGGGGGGGGGGGGACCTTCAAGAAGACTCGAGTTTATTGCGTCTGACTGTACGATACTTTCTAGGGGGATTTCCATTACAAGGCAAATAACGTGACGCCCATTGCCACACAGGAAACGTTGAAGACTTAGACGTAGCTAAATATACTCTGAATATGCTAGTATTCTTCTCTTGAGCGAACTAAGCCGGCAGTGAGCCGCACGTTAGGTCGAGTTTACCGGATATTTGTAAAAGACAAATACACAGCGCTTTTCACAGCTGTCTTTCCTAAATAATGCGTCGACAGCAATGTGTACATTGTAAAACTTGTTCCATTCTAAGTCGGCTGCACTTTTCTCTTGACAGTTTCACGATTGTTGTCCTATCATTTGAATCTATCCGAATATAGGGCCTCTCAAATAGGTATGCGCACGAACCGCATTCAAACCCTTTCGAGGACACACATCTTTTACGGGTCCCGCGATCGGCGCTATTCATGGCTTTGGTTATACATTAACTGCGAGCTTTATATTGAGCCGACTGCAAGATGAAAGGCGGTTGAACGCCCTCTACTGTGCTATCGGACATAAAAAAATAAAAGGGATAGAACCAGTGGGATACAGAACGCGTTTCATGCATAGTCGACCTTAGTTCATTGACTGGGGCGAGCGAGAAACGTGGCCAGGGTATTGAGAAACGTTAGCAGAGGGCTGTTTTTTTGTCAGCATAGCTACGTGCAATAGTAATATTCTTTACAGGATGAAGTACCACAATAATATCAATCACCGATATCGTTTATACACGCTTCGTTCGCTGTTACATTACACTAGTGTTCACCTCGAAAAGGGAATGCAGTGTAAAAGTTATTTTCTGTTTCTTTTTTTTTGACGGTCATTGCATTTCGAAAAGTACGTAGCAAAAAAAACGGTGCTTAATTGCACAAAAAAGTCAGTTTCGCCACAAGGGCGGAGCAATGAATGCGTTAGCAACAAATTGGAATGTCCCACGAAGGACGGCAAGCAGCTCGACACTTGCAGCGGGCTGCTCAAACACAAAGGACGCACGCAAAGAACGCACAGGTATACACAGGACGAACGCCTAACAACTGTCACAGTTGTTATTTCTTTGTGTTCGAGCAGCGCGCTGCAAGCGTCGACAATGCACACCCAAGTAGCCCCTATTTTGGCTCTTCTAGCTGGCAGCTCGCTCCTTTCACAAACGCGGCCGCTGCAGCGAGCGAAGTGACCTTCAGGTGGTTTATAGCTTCAACGCAAACTTTGCAGTGAAAGCACAATGCGTACAAACCTCCCCCCCTCACGAGATAAGCGCGTGAGAACGGGCGACCACGTCCTGTAGGGCAAAGTAAAGGCAGAACCATATGCAGCGTTTTTGCCGGCGTTTTTCCCGCGTTTCGTTCTTCAGTGTCACTCGGCGTTGACGCTACTGGTGACAGTGGCCGAAACGTCTACCTCAGGACGTCCCAGACATCGGCAGCGTCGGCGTTGACGCCGGGAGCAGTTCGAAGGACGCAGAACCAATAGGCGCGGCTGGCAGCGACTTCTGCCTACGTAATGGCGTCGTCGCTGCTCCCAAAATGGCTGCCGCCCGCCTGGGATCTATTAAGTCGTCGCCGTATACTGCGTGGCCCGCAAGTTCTCAACTGATGCTTGCATTTGACTTAGGTTGTTCCCTAGAAGCTTCAACAGCAAAGCGCTCGTGATACCTTTGAACTGTTAACGAGATCGATAGGCTTAGTAGGGATGAGTGTATTAGCCAAATAGGTGGCCTCAAAGATGTGCGACAACTTCAAGCTCAGATGTCATATATTACGAGTTTGTGGTTCTTCTTAATCTCAATAGCTGGTGCTACAACTAAAATAAAGAAAAATAGACCTTTCGGTGGCACTGTGACTCGTTTTTCGCACTACAAAACTGCAAATGAGACATAAAAGCTATAATCAGGAATCTATGAACATGCTGTAGCACCTCCGAGCTCTGCGTGTCGAAATCGAAAATCTATTTCGATTTTGCGCCGTGAATAACATTTTCTTTTTGTATTGGGTTTCACTTCAATGAAAAGCTCAATTGAAACTGCCCTCTTACTGTCTGTACCCCTTTTTTTTTATAAGGTGTCACTAATAACCCTTTCGGCATCTCTGTCCCCGTGTGGCGAAGCACAGCGTTTTTTGCATAGGACTGCATAATACATGCAATAAAAATATTAGGCAAGCTTCGCGATCGTGGGGCCAAGCCAGAAGGAAGTGCGGAGCTGAGTGGCCTGCTTTGCTTCTCTTTTTTTTCTTCCTCTTCCTTTCGTCTAATCTTTCTATTTCTCTCTATCTCTTTTTGTCTCTATTTCTATTTTTGTCCTAACTATTTATATCTTTTTCTATCACTTTCTTTCTCTTCCCTTTCTTTCTTTCTATCTCTCTCTCTATTTCTCGATTCCTCTTTACGTCTATCTCTATATCTCTTTATTTCTCTCTCTTTCTTTGATTCTATCTTCTCTCTTTCTTAATGTTTCTGTCTTGCTCTCTCCTTTTTCTACACTCTAAGAAAAAAAAGAGTATGCGTGACTCTTTTCGGAGAGTTCTGACTTGCCACGTATAGGACTCTCTTTAAATAGTCACGGTGACTCTCTTGGTGGGTCAGCGTCGGCTCGCTCTAGGAGAGTCCCCTGACCCTCTAGGAAGAGTGGAAAGACTCTCATCCGGAGGATCACGTTACCATTTATAGGGAGTCAGACGACTCTTGCCGGTAACACTCCTACGGGGGTCAAGGGACCCACACCGAAGCATCAAGCGACTCCACAAGTATTTTAAGCTACTCATTTGACCCTTGCTCTACTTTTGCGCGACTAGTGTTGAAAATAGTGGAGTATTCACTTGAAGCAAGTCCAATAATACTTGCCGTCCTGCCCAGCGACTGTAAAAAAATAGTTCAGTTTTAGCATTATTTTAGTAAAACTCGTCAAAACAACACATATTTTCCATCAAAGTTATATAGAAAGCGCGAAAAGATGGTCTGTGATTTCCAATTAAGAAGTTTGGGTATTCCTCATTTACATGCTTCTATGAGTATAGCCAACTAAAATGTGTGACTGTGATGTGCACAGTGTCATATGGTGCTAAATAAACAGCAGAAATCGCCCTCATGTTTCCATATTTATTCCTTGTGATTAAGAATAAATCAAAAAGTGGTGACGGCTTGAGGCATCCGAATTGTGGCTTGCTAGGTTGTCGCTCCTGTCCAGCGTGAGCACCATGAAAAACGGTATCTGAAAAGCAGAACGTGATATTATGATGAGAAAATGAAATTGCAGTAAAGGTTTGCAAAACCTACACAACAATAAGTGGTTCACACAGACATAATAAAGGCTAACAACAAAACAACAAAGCACATCCTCCGGCAGCCAGGGGCATGCCGTGAGCGGTTACTGACCGCATGTTTTACAAACGTAACCCATCCTTAAATACTCGGATAAACAGATGCGAGTACTAGGGCCCGAACGACACCCAGCGCGTGCGTACGCCGTCTACGTCGAGATCAGACATGTCATATGCTAGAATTAGCGCACATAACTCCCACAATCACGTACACTCACTCGATTCTGTTATAGCGCCCAACGTCATCGCAGTGTATGCAAACCACGAAAACAGCAAACAGAAACGAAGGAAAAAAGTGCACGGCTTTGCGGCCGCCGTCGAAAGTCTCTAGCTTTTTCGCCTTACCGGCGAGGCGTGTCCGACTTGAATGACTACCGCGTACGTCCTGGAAGCCACCGTACTACATCTGCACCTCAAACTACCGTCTTTAAGCCAACAAAACCATTATATATAGTGCGTCTGAGCGTTATGTACACAGGCTTTTTTTTTTTTCACGTTCCCACGCGCGGAAGCACGCTGCACACTCAAGGTCGATGGAACTGTTATTATGAAGTAGACTAAAGTGCCTCTCAAAACGACATCTTGCACCTTCAGTAGTGCAGACACAACGTGCGATCGCAAGAAATGACCCTCGATAATTGTTTGCATCGCTCACTTTATGGGAGCTTGTACAGCAACGCGCATAACGGTGGTAACTCGTTAACTGACAGCTTTAGTTGGGCATACGCAACAGCCCCGCGGACGCAGGCTGCTGTTGGAAATGGCTGGCGGATAACTTCAGCAAGGCTGCTGCGGACGCCCAGCTACAACTCTATAATTAGTACCTACGAAAGCAGTACACTCACCGTTAACTGGCACCCGTTGTCGGTGTCTGCAGCTCCATGAATATTCCGCCCTCCAAGCGTCACTTCGTGCACGGAGCCGGCGTCAACACCATCAACACCACCGAAGACGCGCATCCAACACAACCACGCAACGCACTGAGGGACTGAGGTCTGAGGTGCTGAGGTTTGAGACTGACTGAGACGACTGAGAGAGAAGAGCGGCGCGCCACCCCGGCGCCAACCCCCTCTGCGTGGCCGAGCAAGGCGCCACAACGGCGCCAAAGGGCAAGCGCGCGATATGTATGGCGTATACGGCGGCTCTTCCGTATACCGAAGCCAATCGAAACGCGCTGCAGGAGGGTCCAGTGACTCCTTCCCAAATGCGAACTCTTTTTCTGTGCCTGTACCTTCCAAAAGGGGTCAGGTGGGCACCCGAAGAGAGTCACGGTTCCATGACCCTCTTCTGACTCTCTTTTTTCTTAGAGTGTATCTCTTTTTTGAGTCTATTTCTTTCTATACCTCTCTCTATGTATCTATTCCTTTTTGTGTTTTCCCATCTTTTTCTGTATTTCTTTCTCTCTTTCTTCCTATCTTTTTTTCCCCTCTCTCTCTCTGTACTCCTTCTATAGCGCATCAGACTTATTGCATCCCACACCGGACAAATCGACGCACGTGCGCTGGGAGCGAAGCAGAGGAGTAAAAAGAAGACGAAGAGGACGAAAAGGACGAAGAGAACGCGTGTGGGTTCACGATGAGGACAGCGTTCTATTCACTCTGCACGGACTGACCATCGGCTTAAACAGCTCCGCTGTTAAAAATGAGAAGACGTGCCCTTCTCGCATCACCTTCTCATTCGCCAGCCGCACCTGCCTTAGTGGTGGATACCTAAACCGTGCCGTGAGGAAAGGGACGTCTGTGCGCGTAACATTTGCCGTTGTAAGCTCTCCTAGGTCGCCTACTTCAAATACAGTTGCGAAGTACTGACTACGCCATTATTCACCATTTTGCGAAGTCGCGAAGTACGGACTACGAGTCGGTAAGGCAGCACGCGCACCTACGAAGCTGCACACTTTGTAGCTTAGAAGAATGGATTGTTTGGAGAGTTGATATGTCATAATGAAAAAAATGTGCCCTCGTTTTTTGCGCTGTTTTCATTATAACACTTTGTTGATCATGTGTCTGATGATGATGATGATGAAGAAGAATGATTGCTGAGCCCTATATAATGGGTCGGCGGCTTCAAACCGCCCACTCGTTGCGCAATTCACATGGTGTGAACATAGGCGTGCGCAGAGGGTTCACCATAAGAGGGGGCCAAGATAAGGTGCCTCGATGGGCGGCGGGGGAGAAGCATCGAGGCACCCTAGGCCAAGCTAAACCGAAGCCCCCCCCCCCCCCCTTTGGTTGAATCAGAAAGAAAACAAGCTCTGCAATGGAAGCAAAAATGAAAATGAAGCGATGGCGTGCTTCTCACAAAGGCCTGCCATTGGTCCCCGGCTTTCCGGTGTAAAGGTGCGAAGTGTACAGTTCTTTGAATGCAACATCAGGTGTCCTTCGTCACCACTATCGTAAAAAAAACATGCGTAGTCATAACCCTACGCATTGAAAAATCACATAAAAGGTCCGACTGACTGAAGGTGTGGTGCAGAATTGCCGCCCCTCCTGCCGAAAATTTTCAATTTTGCATGTGTATGCATACGCGCTCACATAGAAACTCACGCGCGAACATACGCGATGGGTGGTTGAATCCCACCCCCCTCCCCCCCCAAAAAAAAATTCTGTCGACGCCCCGGCAAAAGACAATATGTTGTGAAGAGCAAGATCACTCAAAGATCTTTGATGTTACACAAAGAAGAGGAATTGGTCGATGATTCGAGACATCCATTTTACAGCCACACTTAAGTACAACAAGAACACGAACAGTTTTCCACATGCTGGGGAATGTGGAAGTATTCATCTGACGATGCAGGACTAGATGTAGGAACTGTCTTGGCCTGTTGACAAATACATGTGCTGGAGTGTGAGGTTTCATAAACGGATGCGAAATGGGTAGCAGTCAGCGATAGCTTGGACTTCTATCCCGTTTGAGTCCTAAAGTACTCACCTCTTTTACTAGAACATTGGCTTATATACTTCCAAATCTCAGTCGGCCGATCAGAGGGTCTTTTCCCTGCCGATGGTTGCAGTAAAAAATCATGCAGGTAGAATACGCTACATTTGGTTTCTCACGAGGACCAGATCTCTCAGTTCCATGCGCCTACGGTGCTCACTGAACACTTTGGACACCAAAAATGTGCAAGCTGCCCAAGCAGCCAATAATAGCGGCTAGTCTACATAAAAGTACAGTTTTTTTATAAGGAAAGAGACTCTCACAGCACTATGGTCATTTAAACACGAACTAGTGCTGCCATTTTTGTCAAATATTTCAATTTTAGGACTATCCCTTTCATACGTCATGTAGCGACGAAATGTTTAGGTGAGCAGATATCAGCATACCTAACTGTTCTATAAATCAGTTTGCTATAAAGCATGAAAGAAATTATTGCACGCAACAAAGACCTTAGCAACGGCCAGGTATTCTTGCAGAAGAAAGCTTGAAGGCCGCTTATGTGGATGAGGGCTTTTGAACATGATTTAACAAAGACGCCTTTGAAGGTAGGAGAGCGGCGTTGAGAAAAATCAAACGTTTTCCATCCGACCGACCCTTCACCAGAAACATGCTTGATCATCGCGTTCTTCTGGTGACAGTGTTTTCACTGTGTTCTTATATGACCTAAAAAGTGGCCTCAACACCTAAAAAAGGCAGCACGGCTACTTGGGTAATTCCAAAGACATCTTCAGCGAGAAAGAATGCGCTACCACATATTATAACTTGTAGACATAAAGTGTGAGGAGTGACTGACATAGTTTTCTTTCGTTGTTTCTCTGTACTCGGTGCTTTTTTTTTCCTGATCTATTGATCGAGGGACTTGAAAGATATCTGATGGAGCAAACTGTGAAGACACGTGGTGTCAACCAGGGTCTCCCACAGCTTTCTTCAGGACATATAAACATCACTGCGCCTTTCCTGAAACTCCTCTGTCGCGGAAATTTGTTCACCGCCAAACAGAGGAACGTTTACTCGACTTCGTTGGTAAGGGAAAAAGGAACTCGCCTGAGCTGTCGCCGCCAGGCAGCTCATGTAATTTGTAGACTGCTTCTTTCGTGGCATTTCCGTGTTTTGCCTTTTCCACGTGGCAAGATGTAATAATAATAATATCTGGGGTTTAACGTCCCAAAACCACGATATGATTATGAGAGACGCCGTAGTGGAGGGCTCCGGAAATTTCGACCACCTGGGGTTCTTTAACGTGCACCTAAATCTAAGTACACGGGCCTCAAACATTTTCGCCTCCATCGAAAATGCAGCCGCCGCGGCCGGGATTCGATCCCGCGACCTTCGGGTCAGCAGCCGAGCGCCATAGCCACTAGGCCACCGTGGCGGGGTGGCAAGATGTACGATATGTTATCCAAACATCAGGCAGAAAAAAAACAACTAATACGAATATTCTGCAGCGAATGCATGTTGGTGCAATGGCTGAGTGGTTAAGGGTGTTATTTCTGAACTAAGAGGTCATGGGTCACAAAAGTTTGCCGAGAGCGCTACTTATTGGTGTTTAGGCTTGCGTTCATTATTAATGCTTGACGCACACAGTTGAAGCCGTAGAAAAAAGGCCAAATGCATAAAATAATGCGTATAAGTCAGCGCACATAAGGACATAAACGCGTCTCTAAGCTATAAAAAGTTACAATTACAATCACACCGTTTTTTGATGTCACAGATTGTAGTCATAGAAGGCACTCAGTAGGGATTTGGAGTTGTCTCATAAACGAGAACGAATATACACAGACGGATGTTCACGTCCATACAAAAAACACAAAACGAGAAGAAGGGGTTTACTATTGCTAGCATAATTTGAATTGAGTCCGCTTAAAAGGAAAAGGCTGATCGCTCCGTGCAATCCAAATGTATTGTTTCGTTGTTTTTATCGTTAAACTAATCACAACCACGTCTTGCAATACGATGCCAGCTTCCTTCCGCAGAAATCGGTATTTCTGCAAGCCTGCAGACTTTATATACAGCTATCCTTCATCGTGGTGAAGGAAAAGAAGGAAGCAATGACGTTAAAGACTTGTTTACCATCCCGAAAGCACGAGCAGTCATGGAACAGCACAGAAAATTTATTGCCTCTGGCGGGCACTTTACAACTGGCGTTCGCAGACAAACCGTCACTGAAGACGATGTTTTTGGCAGAGGAGCGGAAAGCGCCCAATAAAATATGTCACATTTCAGAGTTACTACAGTTAGCCGTCCCTTCGTTCCTCCGTGGGGCAGTTGTTACCGCGATAAACACGCCCTCTGAGCTCGTGCAACGCCCGCACCACGAACCGGATCGTATAGTTCACGGCAGAATAGCAATTCAGTGCGCGTGCTTCTTCTCAACGAGAGAAATCACGCAAGAAAGAGCCTCTCCCGAAGTGTGTTATGATGATGATTGTCGCCGCTTCCATTACATCTGTACCGTTTGTCGCGCACTGCCTTGAGAGGGCGAGCACAAATGACGCAAAATAGCTGCTCCGCACTCGGGGCGTTCGACCGGAGCTCTGCATTCTCGGTGAAATCAATTTCACGGGGGTCCGCTTTAGCGGGAGCCCTCATCAGCGAAGGTCTTTCGTCCTGTATTTTATCGCAGCAGTTTTTTTCGAGCGCGCGAGGAGCGCCCGAGCTTCGCGCGGCCAGCAGTTGATGACTCGCCCGTACGCTCTTGACTTGTTCTCTGTTGCGTGCAGCGTACGGATACATACATATACATGAACCAAGACGTTAACGACTTGGCTTAACGGGAGCAGCTCTAATTCCTGCTCATGTCCTTTCGTTCTGCGGAGACGGTGAATTTCGGTTATTCTTTTTCGGTTTGGTCCACACGTTTCTCTTTTCCCTCACTGACAATAGATTACGTATGGTGCGGCCGGGGCCATGACTCTACATAAGCAGATAGGGAACGCGTTATTCTCGGGTCACTGAGAAGATTCTCTCGGTTATTGCAGATTATGTTCTCCGTCTGAAATGAATGAGCAGAATGGGTCGATACTGACACTATGCGCGGTACGTTAAATGGACTGACGCCCGAATACGGAAGTTGGAAGCTCAGCTTATGACTGCAGACCGCCATAAGGGTGTCTCTCCTGTTTCCGCGCACTGGCATTTACATTCAGAGGCTATTGAAGCTTCGCGACCAGTTTTTCTTTCTTTTCTTTCTCAGTTTATGCGCACTCTGATCGTTAGCGGGGTAGAAGCCTTGTTTCGGACACCTTTACACTTTTTTTGTCACACCATAATGAGACTCTTGCTGTCACGCAAATAACGTAGTTGCACCTGTACGTCAGTAATAACCACGCATTTCCGACAACTGTGGCTTCTGTAACTTGAAACGTACATACTTTTTTTTTTCTCTGAGCAGCATGGTTAAGTTACTGAGGGGAGGTAGAATACGAGCGAGAATAACATTTGATTGACATCCCCTCCTTTAAAACGACGTACCAGTCTGGGGAGAACGAAGAGAACTAAAGCAATGAACGAAATATGTCCCGAGCACAAGAAAAATAGAAAAGGACCATAGCAAACACGGCAACAGGCCATGCGTTTTATGTTTCACAAAGCATTTCTTAGTCCACAGATCGGTTCCTAAGAACAGACGAGGATGAATAGTCGCAGCGCAGTCGTTGTTAAGGTGAAGCCGGTCTGCAGTGATAAACAATTCTTACCAATGAAAAAAAATTTCTGAGGTCAAACCCAGGCGCATAACCTTTGCGACTGCCAGTAAGTTAAGTTATACAAACTTGTGTTGACGCTGAAGTTCCCGTTCACATTCAATGCCTTCACATTCATGCCTTTACTTACTTACCGACAATGCCTTCAGGTACCTTGTCGGTAAGTGAGTGTTCTCAGTGTTTCATACCACTTGTGGATAATGGTGTGGATCATGCTGCCTACATGACCATCTTGGTTGCTTGTTATGAGCGTAAGCAAAAAAAAATGGCCCCTTTTCCCTGCATTTATATATACCATACACACAAAATAGAAAGCATATAGAATCCAGTTTCCACGTTCGCACGGAAGGATAGCTCCGATGGTTCCATTCTATTAACTTCATATCAGAATCGCATTTTTACATCTGCGCAACGGCTGCACCATTTCACGCGTATCTTGAAAACGTACGTGGCGTATACATTCCAATTCATACAAAGCGGTCTGTCAGATTACCTGCCACTCAAATATTGTAACCTACTGAAGCTTTTTTTTTTTTTTGAGCTCGGCGTTCTATCGCAAGAAAAGTTTACTGACTGACAGGAGGAGAGCAACAGAGAGAAACTACAGATGAGGAGGATTAAATCGCCAACGTTTCACGCGTGAGCAACGCCCGCATCCGAGCTGTCAGCGGTGGCGTTGAAAGCAGCGCACGAATCGAACAAACACTCGGTTCGCGCAGACTCTCACAACAAAGAGAAGTTTGCGCGAGAAGAATAAGTAATGCGATGACTCCAATAGCCCGTGGTATCGCTGCGCTATGCAGGAAGTTTACGAACGACTCGCATTTTGTTACGCAGTTCACGATCGCCTTGCGGATGGCACGTTTCTGTGGTGACATGGCCGAATAAGTTTGGGGGCAAATGATCAATGACCACCGCACAAGAAAAGCAGGCGTGTCATGCCTTGAAACGGCTTTGTTTCGGATGCTCTAGCTAACTCAAGTGCACCGAAACTGGTTCTGTGAATAATAGACTTCGCACCTGCCTTCGTAAGGTACTCGTTACGCAAGTAGTTGAGCTCTAACTCTGTTTACTACTTAACTGCCGATGCGAAGCAGCTTTTGGGTGCAGATAGCTTTGGATTTCCACTCGTTGATACTTTTCGTATCGTCAGTTCGGATAGTTACCGGTTAACGAGCGCAAGGCTCCCCACTGTTTACTACGTCTGCTTGCCTGTCCGTGTCGCTTGGGGAAAAGAAAGGGATAGTCTACCCTTGGCACACTGTTGTTGTAAGTTGGTCTGTAGCCATTCCGACAGCGACTCGGCTTAGACGTAAAACAGTTGGTTTATTATTCAAATTGTCGGATCTAATGTACAAAAGAAGGTGGTACAGTGTGCTAACTTCTACTCCCATTCTTATTTCCTAGTCCACTTCAACTCACTAGTTTGCCCCCACTACAACGGCTACGTTTTGTAACAAATTGAAAGTAAAACAGAAAAAAGGGCTGAGGATTACTTAGAATTGTTATGGTGAATACAATGACCTCCCTAGCAATAATTTGTTTTTAAAGCACAATTTGCAGAAAGCGAGTATATATGAGATATACGACTACAAACTCATTCTGTACATAAACATAACCTGCTACATACAGCACATTACTAACGAACGGGAATTTTTAAAGGGGCCCGTTTCTTTGTTAGACACAACCAATGAGCACGTAATTTGAAGGTTATGGGTCCGGATCCCACCGAAGGGTGATTTTTTTGTCCACATTAATTCCTTTCTGTTTAGGTCATAATCACTACACTATAGTTAAAAACAGCAAATAATGTCCCATTATACTTTCTTTGGTATAATTGTCTGTTGCCTTCATTGTGACATACCTAGAGGCACATTTACAGCGCAAACGTAAAGACGCACCACAAAGAAAGAAACGACTCACACAAGCGCTGCGGTGCGTCTTTACGTGCGTCTATGTGGTGCGTCTTTACGTTTGCGCTGTAAATGTATCTCTAGGATTATGAACCAACTAGGCCCAAAAGAAGTTTTATTGTGACATACAGCACATGCAACGTAAGCGTGCCCTGCGCAACGAGCGGTGGCCAACACCACGAAATTACGGATGTTACCGCCCATCAAATGCCCGCACTAATTATTCGTGGAGGTAGGCACACTCTGTAAATGTCCCTTGCAGACAAGTTTTTTTTTTGTTTAATTTAAAATGTTAGAGGCAAGTGCCTACATGTATCGGAACACTCTCGAAAGATTTTGATTGTTGTAATCAGATTACGTGCACGACGCGAGCAGTGGAGCACATTCTGGGACGCACGTGACCACCGGTGATTGTCCAGGACTATGCCATGCCTCACGTATAAAAATCTGACGCGTTAGGTATATAGATCATATGGCCGACGGCCGAAAAGTGTATGCTCGCCGCTATAACTTCACTGCGAGAGTTACCTGCTTTGCTGGCCACAGGTTCGCACAATGAAGATTTCAATCTTTTGTTAGCGTCTATAGGTTATTGAATTCTTCAGCGTGACACAACGTGACAATATGGTGCAATACTGAACAACACGTACATTACAGGTGAGACCGGCAAGCAGGCACCCAGCCAGAAACACCAGACAGGAGGCATATTTTACATTAAAGAAATTGTGTTCATCAAAAAAAAAAATGACGTGCCATTCAAGCCCTGCAAAAATGGACGTGCCGCGAAGCTTCTGAAAACCAGCACTACAACTGTTGAGTAGTGTATGCTTTGCTTTATAGTAATAGTAGTGAAAGTCGCTTTGTGGTCGCTATCGTATATACCCAGTGATGGGTATATATAAACATACCAGTCACTGTGTATACAATACACCATGATGGTTTCCGTGACCACTTTCGCTACATTCGTAACCAAGACCAAATGCAAACACGATCCGTGCCACTTGATTGGTATATCGGGGTCGTTGTAGCGTGCAAGTTCAGAGTTGTCCCTGACAACAACAGGAAGAAGTTCTTCTTGAAGGGTTTCGCGATGTTTGACCACTGGCGTGTCTCGTTCTTGTCTCGCCCATGCAAAGTGCTTTCGCATGAAGTTCTAAATGTCGGTTTTGTAATTTCCCAAGCTGATGTCGCCTGTGAAGCTCAGCATTCCGTCTCTTGTCTTTACACCGCATATACATAAGCACAGTCGGTGGCACTGGCCTCTGAATTGAGCCCCTGGGACAGGAGCTTGTTGGGTTCCAGAGGCAAATGTTCCTTCGCATACATGGCCACACCGCCGGCTGTTTCGTCAGGCCACTTTGCGCGTGCGTTCCTAGTGCACACCGTGAATTCGGTGCGTTCGTTCAACCCACGCTCACCTTTTTTTGTTTCGTCCTGCATTGCACTATCTCCGGCATCGGCACGCGCTCACCTTTTTTTTTTTTTCTTGCAGTGAGGTGGACGCCCCGAAAAGTCTCGACCAACTAGAGGGTAACTGCTGCGCTGCAATATATTTCTTTTTTTTCCCTGAGAATAGTCAAGTACAGTTTGTTTTGTTGCTGCATAGTTGTGCAGAGGTCAGCAATCAGTGCAACCAGAGCACGTGCATTTGTGGCACGTGCACTCCTGCCCGCGAGTGATGGAAGGGGGCGTGGAATAGACGTAGAAAGGCGTCGAATTTAGAAGTGTATCAACTCTAAGGTCGCGATAATGGAACGCCTAATCAAAGTGCCTAACACAAGTACAAACCCAAGCACAAAGTCGTAATGCGCTGTACAGAGGCGTATCAAAAGTTCCATGTATTTTACAAAAGTGTGCAATGATAGCTTTCCCTATAGGATAGGAACTGTCCACATACCAGTCCACACGTGCGTATTTCTAAGATATTTTTGAACAGATAAGTCTGTGTCCCACACGCGTGGAATCTACGTATATCGTGTGACTTTTGCCGACGCGATCTTGAATGTGCCTTTTGTCCCACTTATTAGTGACAACTAGAGCGGCTATTCCCGTGCAAGCCGCGCTCAACTATACCACGTCAGCGTCAGCAGACGCCAGCGTTTTACTTCGGAGTTCCCAGAAAAGTAAAGCTACATTTCTAATAACTTAATACTCACATGAGAAAGCCCCTTATAGCCGAAGCACAAGATGAACACTGCCTTGTGGAGCAACATCGTTTTCACGTTATTGGTTTTTACTCATTTTTTACGCGACCGAAGTACTTCCAGTTCGCTGCGCGAAAAAACGCGGCACAGCCAAACCGAAGCCAGTTCGAGTTTCCGGAATTTTCTGGGTCCCACCAGATACGGCTGTGAAAGCGCACGGCGCCTTTTTTTGCCAATCGTCCCCAAAGGCGATCGTTTCTGCCGCCGCCGAGTCTACAAACGATCTGCCGTATTCTATCGAGCCTTTATAGATCACCGCTGGCTTTTCGGGCCCGAAAAGAGGAGTGCGCGCTGAGTATTCACTCTATCCACGATGCGTGCGCTTACTGTGTGCGGTGTACGCGCTAGCTTCAGCCGTGGGAAATAGGAGTACCGATATGCCTCCTCGGGAAACGGGCTCGCATGACTGCAACTTGTCTCGAAGGTGAATCATTCGTTTCTAGTGAGTGATAGTTCTCAATAGAGGTGCGCATTTCGAGCAGTCAAGCATGAAAAAAACACAGTAGGCGGACGAAATGTAATATAACATACAAAAGTCTCCATGACTGGCAAGCGGTGATCGAGGCACATCAGTATGTACGATATACCTCCTACTTGTTCACATGGTTTCTACGACGAAAAATTCCGGCAGATCCAACGCATCGTAGGAATCGATTTCATTCGAAGTCCTACAATACGAAAGGTGGATCGTATCGTAGCGTTGCCTTTCTTGACTTTGAGGCAAGCGTTACGAGAGGTGGATCGACGTCTTTCTGTAAATCGGTATAGTTGTGTTCATGTTGTGGGCTTACCAGAGACGTCGACTACAGTGGTGCCTAAAGGTAGCTTATAGGTTGACGTAACATCGACACTCACGTTAGAACACACATGTCAGTTCTATCAAAATGAAGTGTATGCTATGGTGTGTTGCGCATATCGCTACTTATGCTGTGCATAAGTAGCGGTCTTCGACGTATTCCTCCTAGGTCGAGCAAAATCTTTATTATAGCCTCTGAGTCATAGGAGTGCACATGTAATGTTTATTACTTTGTTATAAAAGCGGACAGCCGACTCTCCAACCACAATCATCGTTACCCCGACATGAAGCCTGTATAGGGCCTTTTCGAGGCAGCTTCAAGCACTGGTGTGGCTGATTTCGCAGAAAGCATGGGTTCGATTTCCGAACAAACTTTGATTTTTATTCGTTGCATGGATCTTAAGCTCGCAGACAATGCCACGGACACCGGCACCGGTTTTTCTGCGACACGGGATTTTTAACGCTATTGGGTTAAGATTTCCAAAGTCTATTCTCGCCGTTCCTACAGGTTGATATAGACCTTTGCATCGGGCGAGGAGGACCGGACTGGCAACCAGTAGAGTTACTGTGTATGCTACCTTTAGGTAGCAAAGTTGCGCATCTGTCTTCCAACGCCGCTAGCAACCATGCATTGCGGAGAAGCTGCCGCTTGGGCCAATTTTTTTTAATTTCTTGACGCCGCCGCTGCAGCGAACTGAACTAACACTAGCCATCGACAGCCAATGTTTATCGCCGGTCTTCAACACGCCAGACAGGTTAATCGGCGACACGGTAAGCATGTCGCCAGCAAAAACTAAGTGCGACTTCACCGCATCGCTGTGGTTGCTAGCCGGACCTATGCGCAACTCTGCTACCTAAAGGTAGCATATACAGTGACTCTAGCAACCAGCGCTTTCCTCCTTTCTGGCTCGTGCGCGACGGCGCGGAGTGTGCGGGTTGATGCTTGGATGAGTGGCGTTGTCGAACAATTTTTGCGTGTTTTAGGTCTAATTGCGGATTTTCTTCTCTTTTACTGCGATATCAGTCAGCGAAAGGTAAACGGGAAACCACTGTGTCGTTTTAGGGGCGAAGCTCCTTAAGGCGGCACCCGTTCGTCCCTCGTAGTCGTAGTCGTAGTCGTAGTAGTCGTAGTGCGTAACCAGTCTTACGCTTTGACCTCCAAGGTGGTGCCGGTGGGAGATTTTTCCTGTGCGTTGTTGAACAATAAAAAATTCACAGCGTGCGCGTTAACTAAAAGCCGAATTCTTCTGTCTCTCATTCCCCATTAGCAGCCATTGGCATGTTCAGGTAGGAAACGTTAGTAGAAGTAGAAGTGTAAGTGTTAGCTAAAAGCCGACTTCTTCTGTCTCTCATTCCCATTAGCAGCCATTGTTTACCTCCAAGGTAGTGCCTGGTGAGATTTCTCCTGTGCGTGATTAAACAATAAAAATTTTGTTCAAAACGCCGTTGATTGATGAAATAAACCAACGAAAGACGCCAGATGTTTTGTAAAAGCAAAACGAAAGAACGCCAGATGTTTCTAAAGCAAAACGAAAAGACGCCAGCTGCTTAACGAAAGACGCCAGATGTTTTCTAAAGCAATGGTTTTCTAAACAATGAAAATTCACAGCGTACATGTAAAATTAAAGTGAGCTGCAAGTCGTCATAACTCATCGAACCTTTAGTATAAACGCGCCCGATCTCACGTCGGTGATGATGTACTGGGCAGAATTCACGGGAGATTCACGGTTTACCGATGAACCTCCGCAGCTTCGCCCACTCATCATCATTCACTCCGTGGATATGCTGTGATTTTTTTGGTTGTTCTAACAACTACAGAAGAAAGGAAACTGCTGTCTGAATAAGCATGCCACGTGCATCACCAAGCGCGGAGTGTCTGCGGTTGCGGACGCTTCAAGGTAGGTCGTGAGGTTCTAAATTGGCAAGTGCCGCAATATATCCGGAATTATCAGTGTCCCACGCAGTCAAATGACACTCGCATATGGCCAGATTGGCGAATAAACATAAGCGATCAAGTACGGCCCTGTTCGGTAAAGTGCAAAACATCTAAGCTGCCCTCGAGTGATGTTTTCACCCGTGTTGTTTTCGCTTCGTTTTATTATTATATTGTAATATGACCTGTTTGGTCTAACAATTAGCCTCGTAGCTCGGCTCAACACGGTGATCGCTGCACTTAGTGTAGCTGTATTAGTACGGACGAGAAATCCATCACTTCACAGCGGGGTAACCGGCATCATACATTCAATTTGTGCTCTGCACCGACCTTGTATAACCTGAACATTCATTAAACACTGCATGAAAAGGACATGGCGATATCCTTGTCGTGAGGTTACAACTTCTGTAAGAGAGTCGTGTGTTCGTATACGATGTGGCGATATGAAAGCCGAATAGTAAAAAAAGAAAAGAAAAGAAGAAAGGAGTTCTGTCGCTTCATGTGCAGAACAACTACCCGAGGAAGACAATTTTTTACGTGGTCAAGAACCGTGTCCGACGTACAAGCTGCGCACTGATATAGAACATAGTTAATTCCCTTCGAAGCGCGAAACAAAAAGCACGTTGTTACGCTCAGTGTCTAGTGTTTCTATAACTGCCAATTTTGCTGCTTAGCGTTGCAAAATTCAACAGCAAGAAATTCGCAAGAAGAGTACATCTGGTAGACGATTTAAAAATAAATAAATAAACACGAATCACCTCCGATTCCGATCATAGGATCGAGACCGGGTGCGCTTGGTGCCTCACCGGCAGAAGAAACTCTCCAACCATCTTCACTTCATCACCGCCTAAATCCAATCAAATACCACGATTCTCGAAAGAAAAAAGAAAAAGAAGCGCGCCGGCATGTGAACATCAGCATCGTTCTTATGTACCAGCACCTCCCTGTAAACAGCTCTCGTTTCGTCTAGACCGGTGGGCAATAAATGAGCGAGTAATAAGCGGTCACTTAAAAGTTGAGAAACAAGATAGACAACAGTTTGTGAGCAACAAACAGATGCTGTCTGCGCCACGAAATCGAGACTGCGCTCACGCACGACCGCATGTACGAGCGGTAGTTGGTCCGGCGCAGCATAAACAAACCGTGAACGAAAATAACTAAAACATTACAGACCAATAACTAAAAATCACTGTATCCCCGAAGTGCTAGCACTTGCTTGTCTAGCTAGAACGAGTTGAAATATTTGCGCGGCTTTCCGACAGACAGTGCCGAAAATATATGACATTGACCACTTGCGTCACATTCGCGCCGCCGTACATTAACATCATTGACCCTCAATTAATGAAACCTTTTCAGGATGTTTCACAGACTCATTTCCTACCTACGGTGCATCACTTGATACGAAATTCAGCGCGCCAGAGCGAAAACAACCGCCTGCAACTGCAACCGCATGCATACCTTCCATACAAACGCGGAGATTCGCACATGCCAGTGGGTTGCCAGACCAGAGACGGCGCCGACGGTTAGGCAATATGGCGGCGCCCACGAAAAAAAGGTCTATAGACAGGAAATCTCGCGTTGCACATGGGCCGTCTGATGCGACACATGTGACTGAGAACGCGACAGGCATGTCACGCTATTCATCTCGTGACCTGTGAACCATATTCGTTATACTCTCATGTCCTGCTATGCTAATTTTGCTATGTATCAACCTAAGGAGATGACCACGAGAGTAGGTAGGTAGGTAGGTAGGTATAGGTCTATTTTTTCCGGAGTGGCACTTAGTTCCCCTTCCAAATAACAATAATTGTTGGGGTTTAACGTCCCAAAACCACGATATATATGGTTATGAGGGACGCTGTAGTGGAGGGCGCCGGAAATTTTGACCATCTGGGGTTCTTTAACGTGCCTCATGATGTCATCCTCGGACTCGATTTCTTGTCTGACCACTCTGCTGTCATTGACTGCTCGGCCGGTGTTGTACAACTTGACTTGCCTGCGTCCGCCGACGTGTCGGAGGTGGTTCAGACGAAACTTTCGTGTGCTGAGGCTGTTCGTCTGCCACCACAAGCCCTAACTTGCGTCGCTGTTGAACCATATCCCAGCGTACCGGATGGGGATTACGTGGTCTCTCCCTCTCCCAGTGTTCTACTGGCCCGCAACGTCTCCTCTCCGTACACAGTTGTAACTATTACAGCGAACAAGACGTGCCTTCCTCTTCTGAACTTCGGATTGAGCCCTCAAGTCCTACCACAAGGCATTGCTCTCGCTACTCTGTCACCGTCGTACGAGTGCCAGATCTCATCGGTGTCACCCGAACTGCCCGCTGTCGTCTCTCCAAACCCGCATAGAGTCGACGCAGTCACCTCTTCTACACTGCACAAGAACATAACCAAGATGATTGCCTTAGACCTTTTGCCCTTTCAAGTTAAAGACCTCAGTGATCTCCTTATGACCTACTCTGACATATTTGACTTTGACGGTAGGCCCTTAGGTGAAACCTCGCAAGTCAAGCACCGCATAGATACCGGTGATGCAGCTCCAATTCACAGGCGTCCTTACCGAGTTTCACCATCAGAGCGCCAAGTTATTCAACAGGAGGTCGACAAGATGCTCACAAAAGGCATTACTGAGCCTTCTTCGAGTCCGTGGGCTTCCCCTGTAGTCTTAGTTAAAAAGAAAGACAACACCTGGCGTTTCTGCGTGGATTATCGGCATTTAAACAAGATCACCAAAAAGGATGTCTACCCGCTTCCTCGTATCGATGACGCCTTGGACTGCCTTCATGGTGCTACCTATTTTTCTTCGATAGACCTACGCTCTGGTTACTGGCAAATCGCCGTAGACGACCTCGACCGTGAGAAGACCGCCTTTGTAACGCCTGACGGTCTCTACCAATTCAGAGTCATGCCGTTCGGTTTGTGCAATGCGCCGGCCACGTTCGAGCGGATGATGGACACGCTTTTGCGCAGCTTTAAATGGTCTATCTGCCTTTGTTACCTGGACCTTTGTAACCTAAGTCTAAGTACACGGGCCTCAAGCATTTTCGCCTCCATCGAAAATGCGGCCGCCGTGGCCGGGATTCGATCCCGCGACCTTCGGGTCAGCAGTCGAGCACCTTAACCGGCACATGTAATGTGCCGGTTATGGTGCTGGACTTATGGCTTTTATTGAGAACAAGGCTCCCGTATGGGGGGCCGAAACGTCAAGTAAACTGTGTTCTTTTTTGGTCGGCGTATATTTTCGCGTTTACACAATGTGATGTTAAGTAGGTGCTTTAAAGCGAAAAATTGAATTGAAGCATATATATGAAGCGATTTACTCCCTCAGCCATTTTATATCCAATGTGGCACAGCTTCCATTCTGACACGAACCATCTGCGCAGGCGCGAATATAACCAAAGTATCAATGTAGTGGTGCGACAAGGTTAACTGTTTAATTGAAATTACTGGCGACAGCAAAACGAGCACAGCGCGGAATACGGGAACCAAGACACACGCGTAACTACTCATTTTATCAGGAATTACACAATTCACACCTAAGCCACTGTTCACACTTGCGGATGGGATTATTGGTTCTTTAGTTCAGCTGGTCATCTTTTTTACTGTTCGCCTTTTCTAGTTCCTCTTGGTTACTACACATATTTTTGCTGCACAGCCAAAAATAAACAACTGCAATAAATATAAATAACAGAACAGTGTCAATAAAGATAATTATAAAAGATATAAGGACGCCTCGACTGGAGGTTTCATTACTTTTCACATATGTCCACAGTGGAGTCATTCCTGCTTAATATAACTCTATACGCCTAGTCCATTTCATGTCCCAGTGCTGCAGTTTTTGGTGGCCTGTTGCCACCAGTATGGTATTTTCATATTGACTTATTCAATAATTAGCGTCTCACAATAATTGCGCCGCTAAAGAGAGACAGGTAGAGAGCGTGAACTTCAATAAGGAGGGTTGCTTAGTAGCGTAAGCAGAGGTAATATGCCCGTTGTTCCTACATTGTTCTTTACAACGACACGAATACGACAATACTGACAATACTGCCCTCTGTACGTATGAATGCACTCGGTTGATTTTCCTCGGAACGAATGTGCATGACTTAAGGCTAGCAACAAAAACAAACATCCGGGTATGTTAATGAGATTGCTTCCCAGAAAAGCGCCAAGTTTGTGGCGACGAAGAGAAGAAGGCGTGCCGACACGACCGAAGATGACAAGGCCCATCGCTTCGCGGGAACAAAAAAAAAAAAAAAAAAAACAGAAAAGAAAAAAACAGCATCCCGTTGACGTGGGAGCTACAAAGCAAAACGAGGAGCTGTACACAAACACTAAGGTTAAATAAAAAATAACGAAAATAAAAAAATGAGAAGAATAGGTCCACTGATTTTACTTTTACTTCTTTTTTCACGGACGCCTTTGATAAGTGCGCCTCTTGCTTCGTTCAGCAGAAGTGATCGCTCTTGCCAAAGCGCAAACCAGCGTAGTCCCAGCGCCCGGCAGTATGATGGTGCCCAAAAGACGTTAATTGCAGTCCCTCGCATTCATGCCATAGCGCCGGAAGCCGTGACCGGCAGCTCGGCTTTTAATTAATTTCCAGCAACAGAAAGCGCGCGTGACACAGCGGTGCATATACTATACACAGCGATCTGCGCGCCCACCGCTGCTTTCGTGGACTAGCAACGACTAGCGTGGAAAGGCAAAAGAAGATGGAACGCCGTTATTCTGCAGATATTGGTGCCGCGCGAGACCCGCTCGTATGGGAAGCTCGGATACACACAGGCTAGCCGTATAGACCAGATTATTTTACTCTCGAACCCGCGTTTAGAGCAAGTATACATAATCTTGACCCCAAGTATCATCTGCCCGCATGGCCTACACAGGGGAGGCAGATTTGTTACGTAAACTGCGTCACATTCGTTAAAGGCATAGACATAATTCCGTAATTCCGTAAAGGCATAGGTTGTCATAACACACCGTTTGTATTCGTTGTGTCGTTGGCGCGAATGACTGCTTTCACACAGACTCACATCTGACAGAGGGAAACTGTGATTCTTCGAATGGGCCTCAGTGAATACGGGTGCGTGCGCTTGGCTGTGACGACTTCTGAAATCACTGTATCACTGGACAGAATCCATAGCCTGTCGGCGCTTCCAATATGAGGTACTTTCGACTGAAAGAACCACTTAAGTTACAAGAAAACGCCTAATTTTCATTTCTTTGTAGTCACGTTTGCATAGGTGTGGATTTTAGGCTTCGCGAGCTTTGGAACATAATGAAGCGTTGTATTATTCGTCCCATGTTCCTGGTTTTGTGAAGCGCGCCCATTATTTTTTCAACAGCGGAGCTGTTTAAGCCGAGCATTTTTCCGTGACGCCTGAACAGAAATGATTATCTTCCTCTTCGTCATCTTCTGCCTCGCTCCCAGAACACGTGCGCCGATTTCTCCGGCGTGGGATGCAATAACACGGATAAGTGAGGGAACGAGTGCAGAGAGAGAGAGAGCGAAAGAAAGATATAGAAAGATCGAGAGAAAAATTCTTGGCGAGGCAAGGTTTGAAGCCGCGTACCCACGATCCGAAGGCGAGCACTGTTACCACTCGGCTATCCAGGCACGCTAGCAGGGGGTAACATAGCCTTGTAGAGTATGGTATATCAAGGGGGTGAGAAAGGGAAGTGAGGGTGATGAGGAAGGAAAGGAGGAGGGGTGAGAGTAGAGCATAGCATGGAAAGAAAGAGAGAAATTGAGAGAAAGAAAAGGAAGAAAGAGAGGGAAAATCAGGCTTGGCACCACTAGTGCGAAGCTGCCTTACTTTTTTTTAAACTGCTGCTTTCTCGTAGGAACTGGACTAAGGGTGAATTTCTTCCTTTGATGATAATAGATGCCCGGGATGCCCACGAGGTGTCAATGTTTGTAAACATTTCAAGGGTACATTTGGGCCCTAGAGAAGCGTCACGGGTGCCACAATGAGCGCATTAAAAGGCGAGGGCTTTTCCCACATGCGATAATAAAATTTGGACCTCAATAAAGGCGACCCGGAGTCGTAGGCGACGTGAAAGTGCGTCTAAAGGCCATTGAACCTGAATGTTTCGCGATACGATCACCTCTTGTGTACAGCAGAGGCAACTTAATCTGCTCATTCGTCCTTATACGCCTTGATAGTTGACGCCTCAGTTTATGAAGCGCTTCTGGGACGTCCGATGCAGAAAACACAGTCGTTGTCGTTCATTCAAATTAAGCACCACCGCTGGCACTTTTTTTTTTCATTTGATCACCCAAATATATCAACATGGACCGCGATCCACGGAAAACGAATCTAATTCAGTGAAGTACAGTTCAGTTTTATTTCTACCTAATGGGTGGTATTACATGGCACATAAGATAAACAAACAGCGAAGATTTACTTACCATTGTAAATGTTGATTTACGCGTTCTTGGAAAGGAGATGATGAGGCGATGGCGACGATGTCATACGGCAGGCCATTCCTGTCTGTGGCCGCTTTAGGAAATAACGAAGCAGAAAACGCAGTAGTGTGCGATGGCGGGCAGCCCGCTTCAAGTAGATGACTGGTGCGGTAGTACACACGTGTTGCAGCTGCGATATACAGTAATATGGTGATAGCAGTAAGATGACGGCAATACGACAGTGAGATGCCTTAAGGAGAATGCGGTGTTGCATTATTATTTTAGGGATCCTTCGCAGTCTGTGTACTCTGCACAGTAGCGCTTAGATACACATTCGACCATAAATGCTGCCACAATTTTGTGTTGGAATCTAGATGTAATAGTCTTTCATACAGCCAGAAGAGAACATTCACCTCCAGCATGCGTTTTTTTTTTACTTATAATATGCGCTATAATTTCACCTGGTGCTGGGGGGAATGACAGGTAAGTGACCAACTCGGTTTGCAAGCATCCACGCAGAATAATTAAGACAGCTAAGAGGTAGGGTCCTACGCTGTATTACTTCTACGGCGTTTATTAAGGGTTAGAGCAGGGTAAATCTTGTAACAGCAGGACACGTGCAGCTACGTCAGCAGCCTTTATACAATCTATCTCATCAGACTAGAGTTCCCACGCGTAATGCATCGAGCTAATTGGCTTTACCGGCGCTTATGACTGCACGCCATAAGGAGCTGATTAAGCTGATTAAGACCCCCCCCCCCCCCATTGTCAGTATGTCCCGACATGCCTATAAGAGCACGCCGTTGCTCGACTTTCTCTGGAGGGCACGGTCATAAAGGGTTGATGGAATGACAGCATACGCTGTTTGTAGTGGTAAATTGATTGAGTTTGTCATCCCTAAGCAACCTGCTGTTCGCGTTGTGCACTTCGTTTTGGAGCACATTGAACATGTACCTGCCTGGTAAATCGTGCGTTCAAGGCAAAGACTGTTGAGCGAGGTGGCTCAGCATGTCTATCAATTGCGCAGCGCCCTCAAAATGAAAAAAAAGAAGAGACCTAGTAACACGAACTACTTATAAGCTGTATGATTTGTGGTATATTTAGCATGTGGAACCACACAAGCGGGAACTTCTCTCATGGTGTCTCGGTTGTGAAGTATCTAAGAAAAAAAAACATGGTTGATCCCTGCGTCATAGGAGTCGGTATAACACAAAAGTGAACCGTGTCTTCACGAAAGTAGTTGACTTTATTGTGCATTGATGTATGAGAGGTTGCACAATGTCTATTGGTGTTTGGCAGCTATAGCACCTTTGTACGTGGATGCACCCATGTTGACGCTTAGTGGTGCATCTTGATCCCGACGACTAACGTCCATGATCTTGACTTAACCCTTGTGGTAGCTGATGTAGTTAACATACACAGCATAGGATGAATCCCGCACAATGATGGCATCAACAAGCACGTAATGAACACTGGTACTCGTAAGGCACTGATTCAAAGCGTTGTCAGCAGGTGTGCGCTCCCCAGTAATAGCGTAATCTACGCCTGTGCGCATGCATATGCCACACAGCGCTTCAGGAACGCGAGAGGCAGAGCTCGTAGCTTGAGCAGCGAACGCGGGGAGGTACTCCGCTAACCACTGGCGTCTCACTACGCGACATCGAAATCACTCACTACGCGACATTCACCCGTCGACATCATTGCCTTGCTGTGGCGCTTATTGCAGAAGTTTTATTAGCCGGTGCTATCGTACACGAAGCAGTAGGTGACAGAGAAACGCCCTCGGTCATACCTCATGCGCATGCAGGGCTGCCACGTGCACTGCGGCTGGCTTCGTTTGTCGCAACAAGGCTCGGCGTTTAACTTCGTTCGCGACGCCTGCAATGCACAGAATGGTGTGCATAGCACTCGAGCACTGTCGGCGTTTCGCTTGGTTCACGACGCCTGCAATGTACAAAGTGGTGTGCGTAGCACTAGAGCGCTGGCACTTTGTGCTCATCTTTTTGTCGTAAGTCTTGTCTCCCGCGCACTTTGGACTTTTGTCATGATGTGCGCGGTAGTTTCATCTTATTTTCATCTGGTGCGCGGTGTTTGTGGTTTTGTGCTCTGCGGTGCGTCGACGAAGACGATGACGTGCCATGCAAAAAAAAAAAGTGGAATCGTGACGTCGAAGCTAGGCCACCGGCACAGAAGTAGAACAGGAAGAGGACGAGGCGTGTTCGAGAACGAAAACTGAACAAAGCACTCTTAGAAAGCACGAACGATAGCCTGACCACTTGCTCGTTAAGCATTTTCATTTATTCGATGTTTCATTTTTAATCTAAATTTCCAGATTTGTTTAGTTTCATAGATCTTTACCTTAAGCGTCCTGCCGCCCGGTTCTTGGCCCATCCCCCTTTGTGGGCGAGCGCCATCAGGAAGAGGTTGTCATCGTCATCAGTCGCAGGGTGAAGCGCTCATCGGGTCCTGGTCCCCAAGCTCACCTGTTGACCGCACGGTCCTCGCTCCCTTCTACCGGGCGCTCCAGCAGCCGTCGCCGGTCCGTTGTACTCGGACCCGCGCGCATTCCAGACCTGGGCCTATTACTGGCTGTCCGGGATGTGTTTGCCACACATCGACTCTGCCGGCTGCTCCGCTCCGACCATGCCTGAGTCATCGTTGTTGTCGGCAACAACTCATCGACACATCGGCCTTCGACGCTCACACGGTGAAGTGTTACAAACCTTGTGTAGTGCAGTGGGGGACTACGTTGAGTGTCAGACCTTAAGTCCTTCAAGAACGTGTGTCGTGTTCGTAGCTATGGCAGTTCTTCGCCGTTGCCATGTTGTGCGCTAAACCGTACCGTCATTTTTTTTGTGGCATTAAAGCCTTATAACTCCAGTTGCAAATGTCTGCGTCAGTCTCGGCAAGGATTATTTAAGTTGCCGTTATTACCCGAACCTATCCATCACAGATGGCACGGGGGAAAGAAGTAACCTGACGCACGCGTCATGAACTTGAGCACGTTTTGTTTTTTTTTTTTTTTAACGTGCGGCGAAAATTCAGTGAGATCGCGAGCGAGCGCGTGGGCACGTGGCGGCCTCCCGCGGCGGACGCAGTAACTATGCAGCCAACGATGCTCAAATCAGCCAATGGCCGTGAATTTAGGTATATGACATCAGTTGTAGAGAGGAGAGGAAGCGATTTTTAGCTGACTTTAAGAAGTAACTATAAATTCCGTTCCACGTGCTGCAGTATAATGTTTGGCTCACGTGTTCTCAGGAGCCTCGACTATCGATCGGCAGAGTTTTCTGACCATGCTGAAAAAGTGTTGCAGGACCCCTTTAAAATGTCACGCTACCCGGAGGCACTGCTGGCCTCTCGTAGCGGAGTCAATCTACAAGGAAAAGAAAAAATGAAGACCGAAGAGCAGCTGATGTCGCTCAAGGGAACGTGCGAAAACGCGACAATACCGCAATTCTTCCGTTCAAGCAGCAACTCTCGTAGGCTGAAAGAGATTGGGCAGAACGTTGGCGTTCGAGTGGGCTTCTTCTCCCCCGCACAATCTGGCCTCGCTTTCAAAAAGGAGCAGCCCAGTTGTAAAAGAAAATGGGGTGTGTAAAGTCAAGCATCGCAACCGTTTCGTGGAATGTGCGCGCAGACTTGTACTACATATTATCCCTTTGTCTTGTGGTGCTTGTTATGTCGGTGAGAGAGACAGGCGCCTCAGTAACCGACTTCGCGAACGCTCAAACAATGTCCGTAATAACAGGCGTTTTTTTTTTTACAACAAATTGTAATACATGTGGCTGTATCCCGAAGTTTCAACATGCAGTAGTTAGTAACATACAAGTACAAAAATGGCAGCACCCACATTATCGTAGAAGCGGCACAGATGAAACGGGAAGGGTGTTCTTGCGTGAGGAAGCCTTCCGTTTCCCTCAGTGAAAAAGAATGGACTCTCTCGGTAGGTGTGGTCTCGCGCATGTGGTGGCCAACATGATTTCAAGAAATGATGGAATAGGTACTTCGCTGATTCGACGAATGATGAATTGTGACGAAGTGGGCACTTCGCAACTGTACCTGCAGTAAGAATTCTATATGATAGTTTGAAACGGCCAGTGTTACGCGCACAGGTGTTCCTTTCCTTCGGCACGATTGACACGTCCACCGAGAAGCGAAGCGTGGCAAGCGATGATAAGGCGATACGAACGGGGCCGATTACGCTATCGCGTTCTGCTCTTGAAGGCGAAGCTCAAGTGTCCTCCAAGTTTCTTGTGCTTTTATTGAGTTTGTCATCTGCGTAGTTCTGTTACGCGTCGTCATGACGCGTGCTAATATTTGTAACCTGTCACTGTAGTTCATTATGTCCCCATCTTTGTCTTTTCGCAGCGAAGTGAAGTTGGCGCTGCACTCGCCCTTGTCGCTCCTTCGTCGCGCACAACCTTGAAGCATATTGCCGCGCAATAAAAAATTAAAGCGCTTCCGTTTTAAATCTCTTCGATTAGATGCTTAAATTGAGCTAAAAGTTTGATACCGTTCTCCTAATGAATATGGTTGATCATCCAATGCTCCATCGTAAAAATGATGGAATTGACTGTAATTACAGGTTAATTGCTGTTGTGTGCAGTTACACTGTTTCAAACGTCACCGTGAACCTAACCCGGAAAACAGTTCTTGTTCACAAACAGATTGCAAGCAGCGATCTCCACGAAAGCAGATGACGTAGAATGAAGCGCCAAAGAAAGCTTCACAACAACACATCAGGTGGCTCGACAACGTAGTGACCTTGGTGGGTTTTTTTTAGAGTGATTATTTGCGTGCGCAGCGTTAAAACAGCCGTACGGGCTCACTTGCAAGTCATCAAAAGCAAAAGCCACGTCTCCTGCCATTCCGGATGGAGGACGACGAGCTCAATCTTGCACGAAGTTTCGAGAGTAGGGGCATTCCTCTGCGCAATCCGCCGTCCCGTTATCGCGCCAGCGAGGGCGAAAGCAGCTGCCGGAAATTGTTGCATAGGAAATGTCGCAGCTTGTTCTTTAGTCCTGGTGAAATCGAACGAATTAATTTCCTGGCTTCGACAGGGAGAGCGACTAAAAGCCTGAGCAACTCGGCACTTGTGTCGGAAGCCAGGGTAGAGCCCGAAATGCAGTTGACATCTTATCGGCAGGGCGCACGCCGAAACTAGCAGGCGTTCACTGCATTTTATATTGGTAATATATTCTCGAGTGTGGATATTTCAACTCCATTATCTTCTTTATTGCGACGGATGCTGACTATATGTTCATTCCCATAGTCAGCGGGTTTACAATTTAATTGATCATTTTGTGATATTCTTTGAATCCGTTCGCTTCATGGTTCTATCTGTTGTTTTCACCTAGATTAGCTAACTACTACTACTACTACTACTACTACTACTACTACTTCATTGCTTACTAACATTCAATACATCATCAGTCATGACGCAGCGATTGTAGGAGACGAAACACGCTGAATTCATCCGGCGCAGGATGCATTCGGAGAGCTGCAAGGAGACGTCGCATGGCAACAGAGATGAACGACATGACGTGCAAATTGGCGACGGCCGGACCCGGCCGAAGGCTATACATAGGCATATTCGTCCTCTTTACGTGGATATTGCATCACCGGATTGCAGTTACGCAGGCTTTCTCTGGGCACGAACATAGCTCGTGCCAAGAGTGCATTTAAGGCGCGGCTATGCGATGGCGTCAGCGTTCGTGATGAATCACTTCGGCTGGGCTCCCTCCCGGCCGACGCGTACGAAGAGGCAATAAAGTCGGCGCTGCTCCCAGTCTTTCGCGCGGACAGCGACAGTGGCGTTCTTCAGAGTGCGTGCACGGGGCAGAAGTGCAGCGATTTTGGAAAAGAAGGAACAAACCAGTGCGTCGAGAACTATACTACTAGCCAGGCATGGTTATCTCCGCATGTACACACATATTGTCTCATGCCACGACTGCTGCGAGTGAAGAGGAATGACGAGGCGCATTGATTTATATCACACTCACATACTGTTTGCAAAAGTCATCGGTGCCATAGCAGCCGGGGCTATCTATACGTTCCGTTTAGTTTCGTAAGATGTAGAAGAGGGCGAGGGTCAGTGGCTCTTTAGAGCTGAGGTTAGAAATTACCCATTCGCGAGATTATATGAATGGGTAATATCATATCAAGGGGGCCCGGAAGTTTTTTGACCATCTCCAATCCCGCTGTAAAAAAAAAAAAAATCGGGATGATCTATGTGAATGCGGGAAGCAGTTATTGAAGTGACATTATGCGGGGAAAGAAACTGTCATGCCGTTAGGTCGCCTCGAACTTTGCCAGCGGAAGTGAACCTGTCTTGTGCAATATAGCTTCGAGCCATTACTACGAAACAACTTTTTTCGTTAATCTCACAACAATTGTTGTGGTTTTGCGTCCCAAAACCACGATATGATTATGAGGGACGCCGTAGTTGAGGGCTCCAGAAATTTCGACTACCTGGGGTTCTAACGTGCTCCTAAATCTAAGCACGCAGGCCTCTAGCATTTTTTCTTAATCTCAAGGCGCCGGTCTTTCGACTATACTAGTTTATTCAAGCGACACTTTCATTGACTGATTTGTGAAGCTGGTGTTCTGAAAAACCCTCCTTACCCACAGCTGGTGCGCGCAGAATAAATAATAAGCCAAACAAAGTAAATTTTCTTTCCGGGACTGGGATTTGAACCCGGTTCCCCCCGGTCCGCAAGCGAGTGCCTTTACCTCTAGACAACGCACCCATGCTTGCCAAATTTGAACTGAACTGAAACATACGAATGCGACCTACCGACGATGCAAAAAACAATTGAGAAGCAGTACACTTGCTGTGGGCGCTTCACCGAAATATTTCGTGTAGACGTACTAAAAGCGATCTGCTCGGTCAATATCAGGAATTGCACATTTCGAGAAAATTCCGACTTCGAGAAAATTGAATTCCCAAACCACGTTTCCATGATCGCGTGATGGTCTTTTCGTTGGGTCGTTCTAGAGCCTGGCAAACGCTGGAAAGAACATGTAAGACGACATGCCGATTCAGCCGGAAAACAGCGTTCCGGGGACGGCCGCTACCTGCAGAGGAAAGAAATAAAGAGAGAACAAGAAGAGAAGCAGTAGGTCAGGCACGCCCACGCCAAGCTTCGCCTGACCCACGAAGAAAGAAGTACTCGAGGGGGAGAAACGGCTCGGCCGGCGCAGCGTGCGAGGGCGCCGCGATAGCGTCACGGTGGAAATGCGGTTCTCGCCGCAGCACGACAGATGACGCGTCCGGCGTGTTGCTATTTTTTCACATGCTCTTCTGTGGACGCGAAGCATAAAAATCGAGATACCGCCTCGTACATTGTAAAATTTCTCATAATTCTGTCTGTGACATCAATTAATAGATCTGAAAGATATTTTAGCTGCAGTTACTAAGAGATATTGCCCGGATTATAGGCCGTACAGCGCTTGAAACTCACTGCTAGTTGTGGCCCCTAAGCAGGCGGCGTCTACCGCATGCACGGGCCTTCGCCATAGGCGTGCGCACAGGGGGGGCAGAGGGGGCGGCCGCCCCCCCTAATCACCTAAGAGGGGGGGCGCAAAATCTGCCCCGCACATTGACCCCTCTAGTCACCTAAGAGGGGGGGGGGTGCAAAATCTGCCCCATACATTGACTTAGTAGGGTGGGGGGCGCTGCGATGAACCTTCGCCCCCCCCCCCTAATGGGGAAATCTGCGCACGCCTATGCCCCTCGCTCCCCGCTCGCATGTTGTGCGCACGCTTGCGTAGGTGGCCTTGGGAGGGAAGTTCAAGCTGTTGCGTATTCTTTCGCGATTTGCAGGCTTTCTGTGACTTTAGCGTGCTCAGTGGATTCCGCGTTGTGCCGGCGGCGCTGACATCTCGATCTTTGCGCGCGCTTTTCACGCCGCAACAAAGACACAGAGAAAAAAGTATTGCTCTGTGAATTAAAGACAGCACTTTGCAGATTTCCACCAGTGCTCTTTTAGGATGGGTCGGGAATGGGTTCCGCCGAAGTGCAACAGTGGGTACGTATCCTGCAAGGAGTGGGTGCGCAACCTTCACAATTCCTAGTGACCCGGTCAGGTTGAAAGCGCGGGCTCATGCCATACCAAGGCAAGATCGAGAACTCACGCCTCGTGACTATGTTTGCAAGAATTAAGCACCTCTCGGAGAGTAAGTCGCATCATTCATTGAAAAAAAAAAACAAAAAAAAACTCATAGGGTCCCTTATGCATGAGACCAAGACGACTCGACAGCGAAAGCCATATTCTTCTTTTTATTGAGTCTATGTGTCTGTCCTGCCCCACCCCCGCGCAAAAGCTTTCTGCACCTAACGCGGTTTTGCACTGCTTCCAGGATCGGAGGCAATACAAGCTTTCTGCACCTCACCTGGTTTTGCACTGCCTCCGTGATCGGAACACCGATCACGGAGGCAATGCAAAACGCCTTCGCGCGTTCACGGCTCAAGCTAAGAGCTCCGCCTCTCGCGTTCCTGAAGCGCTGTGTGGTATGTATACGCAGTATAGGTTACCCAAATTACTGGAAGGCGCACACTTTGCCACTTCCCTCCTCAAATCACGACGCTTTCCATGAGCGCATATAGAGTACTAGTGATTTTGTGCTTGTTGATGCCATCTTAGCGCGGAATTCACCGTATACGCTGTGTCCGATTTTATGTTAACTACTTCAGCTACCACACAGGTTTAATCTTGATAATTGACGTTAGTCGTCGGGATGGAGATGTGCCACGAGTCGTCAACGTAGGGGCGACCACATAGCCGCAAAACACCAACAGACATTGTGCAGTCAATGTACATCAACATTGAACTACCTTTGTAAAGACGCGTTTCACTGTATATATGCATTTCATTCCCGGAGGAATCAACCACTTTTTTATAAAAACACTTATTCTTTAATGAGAAGTATGCTCATATTCTGGGCGTTATTGGTGCATATACTATCTGATAAAAATACTGCGGGAGCAACTAAACCGGAAACTTGTTGCGAAACTGTGACAAAGTTCGAAAAAATAGTGTTTTGACCCACAGTGCGGCTTCGTTTTCGCAGTGTAGCGGTCCAAGTAAAAACGCAGCCTATACAGGCTTACGAAGTACACGTTATTTTAAGTTTGTATGGAAAGTTTTAAAACAGTACTCCTCGCCTTAGGGGAGAAAGAAATGTTTCATGGGAAAAACCGGGAGGTCGCGCGAAGTTTTTCTTTTTTTCGCCTTCACTGCACATCACGTCGGCACCAGATTCAAGCGGGTGCCTTTTCGCCATCGCCAAAGGGAGCGTGCTGCGATCAGTGCAGGTCGTACAAATTTTACTCTTTTTGGTGACTCTGACTTGCCACATATGTAACTCCCAGTGGCGTAGCCAGTCTGGGGGAGGGGGGTTAACTTCTCCCCCCCCCCCCGGAAATGTTTGAATTTAGCCTATATACAGGGTTTGCTCCTAAAAGTTATGTCAATGATCAAATAGTAAAGCGTCTATACCTCACAACAGGCTAGCACCGCTTGATATTGCTGGAAGGGGAAGCTAGCTAGTCGTATGCTACCATCTGGAGAGTAGGGAGACATTTCCGTGAAACTAGTTTTCATTTCCCGTGCAAGCCACAATGCAGCACTCGTTGGAACAAATGATTGCCGTCAAGTTTTGTGTAAAACTCGACAAACCCGAAGTGGAAATTTTTCCTATGTAAAGACCTTTGGTGATAATTGTTAGTCAACGTCAAGTGTGCCGGCAGCATAAGGCCTTTTTTAGAAGGTCGCAAAGAGGTCATCGATGAAGCCCGCGCTGGACGGCCGTCAACGACCATCACCGATGGCAACGCGCCACTCCACACCGCCTTTGTCTTGACCCGCTTCCTTGTCGATTCAAAGCTGCCAAGGGTTCACCAGATGCCCTACAGTCCTGACATGGCACCCCCAGGCTTCCTTTTGTTTCCGCGCTTGAAAATTCCCATGAAAGTACATCATTTCGCGACATTTGACAAAGTCAAAGAGGCTTGCACCAAGGCTTTAAAGGACATTCCGGAGGAGACCTACCGTGACGCCTTCGATGCCTGGAAATCCCACTGAAAGCGATGCATCGCCGCAGGAGGAGCCTATTTTGAAACATTTAATTGTGTTATACTGATCTGATCAATACATCTTTTTTAATCGACTCATTGACATTACTTTTCGGACATACCGTGTAGTACACGCACACATACAAACTCGCGCACGAACGTGCATAAAGTACGGTTACCCCCCCCCCCCCCCCCCGAAAAATATTTCTGGCTACGCTACTGGTAACTCCCTTTAAAGATACACATCAACTTTCTTTTGGAGATTATTACACACTCTTCAGAGAGTTGCAGCTGGCGCGACTCTCTAAAGGTACTTAACATGCATCTTTAAAAAGAGTTATATATGTGGGGAGCCAGGACTCACTTAAGAGAGTAACAGGTACTCTTTTTTTTTAGTATAGCGTGAGCTGCTCACGAGGATCTGACAAGAATGTTTTTTCCTACTTAAGCGCCGTTCGAGGGTGATCAGGACTATAGTAAGCGCGTATACACCGGCCTATTGAGGGGTGCCCTTAAACGCGAACAGCTATGTGAATTCAAGCGTCGATTCAATTGAGTCAAGCCCGGCCTCCACAACATCGGATCGTTTCACTAAGGCATAGCCATGAGGCCTAATACTTGAAAGACCCGCCTCTTCCGTCTCTTCGAGGTCGACTGTTTGCGCCTGCACGCCTGTTTTGCGCCCGACATCGGCTCTCTCGATCTCCTGCAGCGCGGTCGGCGAGCCCGATAACGAAAGAAATTATGTGGTCGTTAGGTCACAGCAACGCCGCGGAAACCCCTTTCCTCGTTGCTCTGCGTAGCGCGCGTAAACAAAACATTTCCTCAGTGAGCCGGACATCATTAGCGGAAGCTGGGGAGATTTGTCTTCTCTGGTCGCGCGGGGCTTCCTTCCCTGAGCACCCTCGAGCGCAGATAGTCACGCGCCGCGCTCGGACACACGAGCCGAAGCAGCCGGTTGACGCCGCGTTGGCCTCCGCCGTCTCGCTCTTCAGGAGTCGTCGCACCAGAGAGACGCTTCGCTATATGTTTGAGTTTGAGTCGAAAGTCCTGATAGCAACGACGGGAATACTACAGGAACAGCAATGGGTAGTTTAACGTGTGCGCTCTCTCTCTCTCTCACACACACACACACACACACACACACACACACACACACACACACACACACACACACACACACACACACACACACACACACACACACACACACACACACACACACACACACACACACACACACACACACACACACACACACACACACACACACACACACACACACACACACACACACAAAGAGAGATAGCAGGCGGAACTTCGGGAATGACAAGCATATATATAATTCCAGTTTCTTTCACCCGAAATGGGATGAACGACGCATAAAGAGAATGAAACAAACAAGGATATAGGATACGTAGCGCACGTGCTAACGAGGATTATAGGACGCAGTAGTGCCACAGCTTGTCTCCCAGCGGCAGAACAATGAAAATGAAGTAGTACGATAGTAGTGACACCAGTGTGCTATACTTCTCGTACATGTAACACCTTCTGAAACTACTTTCCGATGGCAAGCGTGTGAATCTAGTGCGCATTTCATTTTTAAGAATATTATTGCTGTCGTCTTTCTGCTTCAAATAGTATAAGAACACGAAGTGTGGTGATGAACAAGTATATGTTCTGAAGCAACCTGATGATTATTGCTCCTCAAGTGCCGAGTCGTACAGCCTTTCTACTTCTTAAGCGTGTATTTCTTATGCTTCGCAGAGAGGAACGCCTGCGAGGCCGGTCCCAGCAAATTTGAGAAGTTCACGGACTACATCGAGGAAATCATCGACCTCTGTAGGTGCGTAAACTGGGTGATGGAAGCAGACAAGGCATGCCATATTACGAAGAGAATTCCTGTCGACGCCTCTCATACATTCCTATCAGAGAGCCTTAGAACTCCTTCCGAGGTCATCGATCTGCGCCAATGTTTCGACGAGCTCCCCAGACAGCGTCTCCTTACGTGGCACCCATCTGCGTCATACGAAACCCTATCGTGCATTGTCCCGATAGGGTTCCCATGATAGGAGAAAGAGCGGGATGCTGGTTGCAGGAGGATCTATAGCCATGCAAAGTATGCGTGCTATTACCCAGCCCAGTCGTCATATTTCAGAAAATGTCGCAGACAGGGGCGAACAAGACGGCGCGCGCATCGCGACGGCGCATTTCGCATGGCGGCGGCTTGTGAGCCATCCCGCTCACAGCGCCGCGCCCGCCTACGACACCTCGACACAGAGGCGTTAGACGAGTGTCAATCTTTGCCAACCACCGGTCAAGTCTGTATCATTTTTGAATTTCAGGTCTTGTCGAGACAGCTCCCTCCTGAATGTTCAATGTCCACACAGAAAGATCTTATCATCCAGTCTGACCCGTGGATAGCCTTGACGCGGGAGTGCTTAAAACAAACATTTTCGATCTGTAACAAGTTCATTAAAGTCCAACAAATAATGTTCGCTATGACTATGAGTCTTGCAAGTCAATGCCCTCGCGACAAGATTGATATTGTATATATAGAGCCATCCTTGTGTACGCGTTGAGCTATTGGTCATACAATGTAGCACAAAGGCCTCTGGCCGACTTAACATTTTGATCACGCAGGGCTAGTGGGTGGCAATTATAAAGAATGCTAATGGATGCTCATAGATTGTCATAGAAATCATTCAATGTCTCTAGCAGCCTTCTTTGTTGGACTAAGTTCTAAGGAATCTGAATAAAAGAGTTCATGCTGACGTCGCTCGTCAACTTTCACTGCTATCCACAGGCGGTGCATAAGTTTGTGGACCAGCGCAGCTCTCCAGGCGATGCCACTAAAAACCCACACTCACAAACACACACACACCGGCATACGAAGTCTATAAAGAGTACAAAGAGCTTTCTTCACGCAGGTTCTAGGTTCCACGCAAATATAAGTCTGCGTTGAAGCACCCCAAGAAAACAATGTTGCCTCATGCTAGAGCTTATCGTAACGGATCATCAACGTTCATAGATTCGTTATTGTCAGGAAGTCTTGCGGTAAACATAACGTAGGGACTTCATAAAAGTAACGCAAAAAAAGTATAGCATAGCGGTCCGCTCACCGCCAACAGTAACTTCGGCGAGTGTACGAGATCACTTACAAAAAATGTTGCAGTGGCTTAGCTCGGCTATGCCAGGATAACGTAGCGTTAGCAAAGGTTCAGCTGATTATTCTTAGATTTCCTGATTGTCTAGGATTACTGATAGTTGGGCGAGTTGGTATGGGTTCATGATTTAAAATCGGCGCAGCGGCTGTCCTCGTGTATTCTTCGTTTTTATATCGTGTCCGTTGCGCCGAGTTTAAATCATGTCTAGGATTAGCTTGAATATCATGCTTACTGCTGCTCAAATGACACACACACGGTATACGTATTATGTGGCACATGTATATTTATTTTGCCAGGCAACTACTTCGGGATCCGATGAGTTAAGCTTCTCCGCTCTTCTGCGCCGTTGAGCAGCATTCGCGCTCTTCTTCTCCATGGCTATAAGTGAAACCTCGGTGATACGAATCTCACGGGACCACCAAAAATATTCGTATCATCCGAAATTCGTATCACCAGAAAGCATTGAAAATTAGCATGCGAAGAAAGCTGGCGGACATTGTCATTTATTGTTTTTCAGGGCCGCAGCAACGTCAGGAAGAACCCTGAACGATTGTCAGTTAACTTTTTAAATGTCGGCAATCATACCAGGACTCGTAAATATACGGCCCGTACGTGCGTATTTAATTAATGAACCAGGTGCGTTGTCACCCGCGACAACAGTAGCCCCTTCCAAATTTTAGTATGCTTTCTTGCATAACACCAGAGTTCTGCAGCGAAAGTAACAAAAGAAGCGCTTTGACGCGATGGATCAAGGCCACAAAATGACAGAACCACGGTCCTGTGTTATGATTTTTGTTGTCACGGAGGTGTTGGGGATGTGTTCTGGGAGATTTAAGGCCGTTCCCGCACAAGTAACGGTCGCACATGTCGACGTTGTGAGGCCTGACTCCTTCGCCGACACCGTCCTCGCCTACTTTCGGTCCTCGTCCACCTTTCATATGATGTCTGATGCACGAGGCAGGCACTGTAAACACAGTACAACGACAGCAACCCGCTTCGACGCGTTAGAAAAAAAAAGCATGGCGCTAATGTCCTCTGTAATCTAAACGCGAAGGCACACAGAGGCACATAAGAGCCTCAAAGATTCGCGCACACAATCTCGGAGGCTGTGACGCGTCTCTGAAGGTTTATCCTGACCGTAAGAAAAGTGTTTTTCTTACACCGTGATTCTGACGATTTGGTGGTGCTTCGCGCATGCCCACACTTGCCTTCCCGCGGTCGCACGTGCTTGGCGCACCTTCCGCGACAGCGCGGACAGCACCTTTTCGTACCTGGGCGGTTCCGTACGTTCGTATCAAACGTCGCTGGGTGAAAATCGGTTCGCAACAACCGTACTCCATTACATTGCAGGCCAATGGGCCTTGGCCGGGACTAACGAAAAATTCGTATCACCCCGAAATTCGTATGAGCTGTGATGGTATCACCGAGGTTTCACTCTTCCCACACTGGCAAACGCCAGTCAGAGGCGCTATCAAGCGGCTCCAGCGCAGTATCAGACGGCGACTGCACAGCGAAAGCGAATAGCTGCGTGCGCGCCGGCGCCAGGACGTCTGCCAGGGCTACGACGTCACTCCTCTGGAAAGCGCAGACCGGCGGCGGCGAGTCGCGCGCGGCGGCGGCGGAGTGTGCGTGAGGTGCCGGCTCCGCTGCGCCAACTGTGTGAAATCACTGATCCTCGCGCATGCGCAGCACCGTTCTTGAGGAGGCACGCGAAACTGACTCGGCTTGGCCAGTGTAGCTAACGCTACAAAACCCAGAGTACAGCCGTCAGCACGCTTAAAGGGGTCATGAAGCACCCCTTGGGCTTGTTGAAAAAACACAACCTGCGGAAAGCTGACACGGCTATGAACTGCTCTGCAAAATATTAGTCGTGCGCGCCGCGTAAAGGCCACAAGTGGAGCGCGAAGTTGCCGCTTCCTCAGGCGCCCTCTTTCAAACAGAGGCCGGTTCTCACTCTCGTCGGTGGGCGGGGCGTCTGCAGGTTGACGTCGCGGAGACATAGCATGCTTATTGGCCGATAGCCGGATGAGATGCGCTTCTTGCCCCGGGGTGCCGCCACTTGCCCGCGCCGCACTCCTCAGTCTGCTAACTTTACACAGTAGCCGCACTCGCCCATGCAAATCACAGCGGGAGAGCGATCGCGTTCCATGACGCGCGCTGACGTAACTTCTTGCCCCCGTGTCATCCCTCCCTGTCTAGCTTCCAGTGCGCTCGTGCGCTGAGAGCGTGCGCCAAACCCCCGTAACTCCGCTGATTCTTGACGGATTCGAGAAATTTTTGCGGCAATCGATTCGGGAGGCAGTAAACTCCGATACTAAGGTCATTAGATCATTACTTGGAAAAGTGGTTCATGACCCCTTTAACTCGATGCTTAACTCGAACGCTCCGCCGCGTGGCCTCGACCCGCTTCGACTGACGCCAGCGCCGCCAACGTATGTTTGCTGGAGCGCGGGTCGTTTTATGATGGAGCGTGGGTCGATTTCACTACTAAATTTCTGTTTCACTTCTGCCTGACCGGCGGGTCGAATACACTCACTTGGCGGGTCTGTTTTCGCCACGTTTCGCTCGTGGCTACGTTGTCGCGCGCGCCCATGAAATTCGTTGCCGTATTGCTTATCTTGGCTCGTGAGTTGTCGCACGCAATGGTTCATTGCACAGATAAGCATACGGCAACGAATTTCATGGGCATGCGTAAGAACGCAGCCCCGAGCGAAACGTGGCGAAAATGGACCTGCAAAGTCAATGTATGCGACCAGCCGGTCAGGCAGAAATGAAACAAATTTTCTAGTGAAATCAACCCGCGCTCCATCTATCGTTAGCTCCAGCAAACATACCGTGTTCAACGCTTGGCGGCGCTGGCGTCAGTCGAAGCGGGTCGAGGCCACACGGCGGAGTGTTCGAGTTAAGCGTGCCTACGGCTGTGCTTGGCGACTTGCGCGTACGGGTTTGTGTTGACTAGTCCGCGTACGTGACTTCACCAAAAGCTTCCCTTGCATTTGGCAAGCTATAGATACGATGGCCGAAAATACAAGACATTTTCCTATCGTGGTGCTCGGAACAACAAAAGAAAAGTCGGGAGACCTACTATATACTGCGTCAACTCGTCTCCAAATGTACTGCCTATCCACAGCGCATGACGCAGAATATTGCTGCTTTACGCTCATCTGGTGGTTTACATGCACAGCTTCACTTCTTGAAGATTTCTGTACAAAACTGCTGCGTTTGAGGTCAGGAAAATTTTGGATAACTTTCAACTAAAGCATTTTCTCACGAAAGTACCTTCACGTGTATGCACCGGTTGTGCTTCTTTCACCATTGCCCGATACAACTTGCTTAGGAACATATTGTAGCAAAACAGCCATTTGGGCTAGTTGGTAACGGTTCATATCTTGGCTGTTGGCTGGAGGCAGTCGATTAACGCACACTATGCTGGTATAAAAGCTGCTACCGACCACTTTGCCGCAGGATTGCTTTAAGAAAAGTTCAAATTACTATGCGACAACGACGTACTGTGGAAGGAGACTTGACGTACTTGTGTGCTCCCTTAAACTTTGTAGTAGTCGTCATATAGAGGGTCTTGAATGGCCCAGCACAACCCTGCCCCAAAGTAGGGCCTCGTTTTAGACATTCAGAAAAAGTTCTCCGGCATCTTGAATGGATCTTATCTTTATTTCAAACGCCTGCCTTTCGACATAATAAATTTTCAGAGATACACAAACAAATTTGTTTTCTGTGGATAGTCCAAAAGGGAGCGGTACAGAGGAGGCCATGGATCCAGCGCCTATGCAAAGAGTGCATCCTAGGTGAAGGCCCGTCGCACGAAGTTGGTGAAGCCGGACTTGATGAAGTCCGTGGAGGTATGGACAAATAAAACGACCATATGGGTCGTGCTATTCTTGCGGCCAGAAGGTGGTCACAGTTAGCGTAAGTGTGACCCGATAGGGTAAGCTTTTAAGATCAGTCCATCTTGGAGGAAAGTTGCGGGTTTTCGGTATTGAAGTAGCCGTCAAAGGTTTCGATTTGCGAACATTTTGCAATTCCAAATGATAATACATTGAGTAAGATTTGTTGCTGGGCGAGTTAGTTAACATGTTGGGGATTCCTTTTAGCGCAAACAAGAAACAAAGACTTGAGGAAGCAACAGGTCAGGCGCCAAAACCGACCTGTTAGCGTCCGATGCCTATCTTATATGCGCTAAAAATGACACCTTAGATGACAGTAAATCATTGAACGTTTAATATATGTATCAAATAGTGAAGAATGCGTCAGCGTTTTAACGTTGCTTTGAACGGCAGTACCAGGGATTCAATATCAATCGGAGTCAGAGCCCTTTATTGAGCTTTTTTTTTTTTCATTCGTGTCGTCGATTTCTCTTCGATACACACTCATCATCCAAGCAAAACGTGTCCGATCATCTATACAACGCTACGGGTTCCACAGCAGAGACTTCTATTTCGACCAAGGCGTCCGGCTTGACTGATGGAGCGTGCGACGTTCATACGAAGTCGACTTCCCGAACTCACCAACTACTGGGACAGCTGTCTACAGAGCCTCGACTTATGTTTGGGGACCGTTGGTACGGGAAAAGGTAACAGGATTCACTGGGGAGGGCCCCAGTATTTTCGGTGCATGAAAGACGCATTGCTGAACTTGATACTCTAGCTTTCATGATGACGATCAGCGCACTGTAGCGCACGAGCGCGGGATAGAAGAGCTTCATAGGGAAAACGAAGCGCTGCTTCTTCTGTCCTTTGTTCCGGAAATTGCGCTGTCTACCATTGTAGTCGAACTGTTCCAACTTGCCCAAATGACCACCTTCTTAATTTCCGCCTCCATTGAAACTTACGCTTACAAATGTTTACAAGCTAGGGGGCCTTTACATACATCTTTCTTGTCCATTCACTGACAAGCCACCATTACTAGCTAGCTACTAAATGTCACACAAGTGCTAACACGCCATATCCCGACTGGAAAGGTGGAAAACAGAGCGTGTTCGAGCGGTGCGCGATCAGTGCAAGTATTCAGTAGCTGAACTGAGTGCGTAACGATGTTCGGGAAGAATGAAGTTTTCGTTCGTGCTAGCAACGAGAGTGCTTAAAACAGTGGCAGAAGTGCTCAGAGTATTTCATAGCAGACACCCCAGAGACAACGCAGAGTGATTGTCGTCGTAAAGGTCTCGTATAACGGTCACCGCAGAGTGCGGCATTAGCGAGAACATCGAAAATTTTGTTGGAGGATCAAACGAAGGCGACAGGCGTCGCTGTTCGGTGGGGAAAGTGTTGAGTATCCACTTAAAGAAAGCCGGGCTGGTCGTCCACTAGTGGGTTAAAATGAGGCCTTGTTTAAAGGCAAGGGCTTCAGCTTTATTCGCTGAATATAAAAGACTAAAAAAAAGTTAGTCGGGCCATATGTGAAACTTGAGCGCCGCAATTTTCGTGAAGTCATATGCACCTCTTGAGTAGAGCGGCTAAAAGAGAAGATGACAAAATATATGTACACACACGGCAGCGAGAGGTCAGGCGATATCGATTTTTTTTTCAGTGGAAAGGCCGTCTCGTACACGCCGCAAGCTCTTTTTGTTGCTTTTCTCGAACTAACCGCAAACATTTGTAGAATGCTTGAAAAGAAATGAAACCATAACCCTCTTGACCAGGCCATGGACAACGCCATTGCGACTGGCCGCTGAAAAGTTTCGGAAAACGGGCACTCTCCTGATGACTAGCGCTGTAAAGTCTCAGTCTGGCAAGAGTGCCGGACTGAATAACAAATTTCATCTTCAACACCGATTTTGTTTTCTCTTCAGAGCAAACAAGATGCGCAGTATGAAAGCGGGTCTGTTGCCGAGCGCTCGAAGCAATGGTGTTATTGGCGGCCGAGAAACGATTTAAAATGCGTGAATTAATATCGCACTTCTTCCTCCCTCAGTCTCTTGCGCGTTATTATAATGCATCAGCCAATGTCGTTAGGGGCGCAAGCTGCTTTTGGGGAAATTCTTTTGACTCGTGGCGATACGAAAAGTGCCGCGAATAACGCAGTATAGCGGGACGCGGAGGACAACGAAGGAGCTTCAAAAAGCGAACAGGCCACTCGAAGACGCGGCTGGCTTTCACTTGGGCTTTGCACTTACGGTGCAAGAGTCCGCGTTCCCAACTTTTTTCGTATACGAAACTTGGAAGCACCACTTTCAGGCTGGGTGGTGCATCCAACAGCCATCGACCATCGCTGGCAGGCGTTGTGTCCTTGGAAGAGAGCCTGCTCCTATGAGAGCGCACTGGAGACCCTTGGGTATCATCTTGAGTCTCGGGTTACGTGACCGAAGCCCGGCTCTGGGACTCGAAGTTTAAAGGAACCTCGTAAGGCGTGTTCGTTTGAATGTGTTGTTCGCTGCCCCCAAAATGTAATGACCCTTCAGTGATTTTGTGTGACACGCAGGAAAGCACGTTTCGGTGATAATATAGCAACAAAGTTCGTACTATCATTTGGAGCGGCAGTGAGTGTTGCAGCGCGTTTTACTGGGCCAACAAGCGGTTGTCAGATAGAAACGTAGCTTTAATAGTAACCTCACGTTCTAACTGCTCGTCAACCAAAGTAAATTCAGAACAAATTTTTCGCTTTATTAGTTGATATGCAATGGACAATTGATAAGGGCTGTTACACGAACGCTCCAAGATTACACCGGAACCACACTGAATTCACTGGAAGCAAGAAAGGGTTCAGTGGCGATCAGATTCTCCTGGTTCACGAAATGGGCTTAAAAGGATTGAAATGAAGAACTGGAGCAACGGGTAGTTCGCATTACAAACGAAAATCGGCAAGATAAAATGAATATGAAGAATATTATGAGAAGGATTGTGCCGAATAACCAGTAGAGGTGTGTGTTCAAAACAGTACGGGGTAATACAGTGTGAACTTACCAACTGCCTGTACAACAAAACATTTAGGTGTCCTTAGTTGCGATGGCGCTTGCTGGGTTAACTTCCTCTGATGATAACTCTGCGCCACCCGCTGCGCGCGGGCGCAGCGAGCTTGAAAAGAGCGGTACCTAATTAATCCTAATTAAATAGTGCATGTGATAGTCCTTGCAATACGTGATAAGTACACTCCTTGCCCAACACTTGGACGCTAGGTACCCAGCAAACGTCACTTTCCTTGGTTCACTTTCGGCAGACCTATAGGCACTTTTGTGTGCTTTCAGGGTGTAAGTGGCCCTTTTAATTAGATTCTGATTGACTATCCACGGGGCTAAATAATCTTTATCTTGTCTCAACGTAATCCTCAAAACCTATCCTATACAACCATTAACTAGAACCATTACTGCATTTTTTTTCAGGGTTTTCTTATTTGCCGACTTCCGACTTTCGCTACAAACCTTTTTTTAGGATCACCTCTCCGCTGTAGCCTTATATGTCGCTATCAGCTAGCGTCATACCATGCGGCGAGGAACGTTTGTATATTAGAAATCCGTTACGAGAGAAAGCCTGAAAATTTTTTCTGCGCCGTTCTTCAAGGACTTAAAAAAATATCGCCCATCTCGTGTGAAGGCAGAGCATTCAAGGTTGTTTGTAGTTTTTTCTTTGTTTTTGGTAAGTCCAAACTGAAGATAGCTTTAAAGGGTCCCTGAAAAAATTTTTGAAGAGAAGGAAGGAAACAGGAGAGAGGGGAAAGGCTGCGACGCTAACTAGTGCCAACTAGCTGATATGCTACCCACATTGGGGAAAGGTATTTTAAAGAAGTTACGCATGGAAGACTAAAGAAAAAAACGATTTTTCACGTATTATTGAATTACGCTTTCACAATTACAAAATCACCACGCTCGCCGCAAAAAGACGCTTGGTAAGCGAGAAAACGCGCAAAAAGAAACTGCGGATGGCGACGCCACATTGAAATTCCCGCACCAAACGCCGTGACGTCATAGATTTTGAAGGCGTCTGCAAGGTCCTAAGTAGTTCTTACTCGGTAAAAATGAACTACATTGCCTTCTGAGTGGGCCAGTGACCTAACATAACAAGTTTCAGGAAATTTCGTTGAGTCAATGTCGCCAAAATACGAAAAATACACTTTGAAATCCATGATGTTACATGCCGTGATTTCCGCGCGATGTTTAAAAATGAAACTTTGACCTTCTCTGCTCTGCTAATAAAACTTTGACGGTGAAATTAACGCCATTACAGTATTAAGGGTACATCTTATCAATCTAAACCGATTCATTGTTTCACTTTCGTGCCCCTTTAAATGTTACGTTCCTCCCTAAGTGTGCTCTTGCACCTCGCCGAGCGGTACGGTCCACTGGAGGTTAGTGGTCGGGGTTAAGTTTCGCAGAGGATCGCACAGGTCACACTCTTCGTTTCCGTGGTTCAGCTCTGCGCCACAAGGAACCGCAATAAACCGAGCCACTGGTATTCTGAGGCTGGTCACGTTTTCCCCTCCTCGAACCCGATAATCTGCAAACGATAACTTTGCGGGAAGACTGGGTCTCTGCTAAGCGATCACCGGCAAGACTAAATACGGAAATTGTGGTAATTTTCACGCATTTTGAGAGAAAAAGACAGAAAAAAAGGGGGAAAAATCAAACATGAGTGTTCTAGCTATCCCAGCCAACCGCTTTATGCGGCGGTAATCTTTTGGTGTAATGTGACAGCAGCAAAACGCGGACTCTTGCGTCGATCGGTGGCCGAGAACCCTATTCTCACTGTACTGATGCGCTGCAGCCACTTCGCTCGCCGGTTGCCCTGCACACCACACGATAGCTTGACCCGTCACTAATTACTAGATTTGCACCCGCCATGGTAGACTAGTGGTTATCGTGCTTGAGTGCTGACCTGCAGGTGACGGGATCGAATCCCGGCCGCGGCGGCCGCATGTTTTATGGAGGCGAAAATGATTGAGGCCCGCATAGACAGATTTAGGTGCACGTTAAAGAACCCGAGGTGGTCGAAATTTCCGGAACCTTTCCCTACGGCGTCTCTAATAATCATGTCGTCGTTTTGGGACCTTAAAACCCAGCAATTATTAATTACTCGATTCACAGCCTGCACCGCAGCAAGGTCGGTTCATGGTTTTATAGAAAGGAAGCCTCGAGATGAACGCTGATCGCGCATCTCACGTGAATGTGGACCATGTTGTAGCACACGAGGAGAACTTCTTCTTGGTCTAGTTGGTATTGCTATACTGAACGACATTTTGCCGCTAGTAAAAACAACACACACAACAAAGACACGAACACGACGAGGCGGCACTTCCAACTGATGCATTTCAAGCATGAAACAGAGCGTACATGTGACGCACACATGCACGGAAGAGCCAACAACACGGCCTAGCATAGTCACATCTCAAACAATCTAATCTCTGAAGATTGCAGCGGTATCGACGTGTCACTGATACATTCACCACCGGTGGATAATTTTTTAACACTTTTAGAGTTTTACCTTTAGGTAGCACTTTTATCGTTTTTGACAAAGGGTTGTACCTGCAAAGCACTTGCATCGGCCCATGTGTAGCGCCGGTCTTGTGTAACATTTTCCTAGCTAGTGTCGGTCGCCAGCTTGCCGATGCATCTGAACAACATCACGGTCTATATATTTTAATGGTTTTTAGATATGTGGATGATTTTTTGATAGTTTTTAACCGACTTCGTTTACTGCAGCGCTTTAAACCTTTTTCGACTGCATGGAAAATGGCTTCATTTCACCCATAAACTGCCGCTCCGGAAGTTTTTTGGACTTATGTTTAATCTTTCATAGTAGTCATGTTTGCTGGCAGTACTCACCTCGTGCAAATAAGGCGTTGGTACCGTTCGATTCAGCCACCTCCAAGTTGGTAAAGCGGGGTGTTGCTATGCTCTGCCTGGATTCCGCGCTAAACAAATCATGCGTTCACAAGATGCAGGCTGCCTTTGACAGACTAGTTAAGCGCCTTATTATGGCAGTCTTCCCTGGTTCGTTCTTCGCGTCACTAGTGGAGACCCCCCTGCAGGAGAGTGAAGGCAGCAAGAAACCAACGGTAGCAAGCGCGGCTAAGTCTAGGACCGTTAGGACCTGCGGTGTTTCCTTATATCCATAAGGTGACACACAACCACAAAAAGGTGGCAAGCAGGTATGATGTTCCTCTTCTTTTCTTTGCCCCTGTGAAGCTGTCTCAGCTCTGCCCTCGCACGTCCGGTGGCTGTGGTGTATTACATGCTACACTGCTTACACCAAATGTGAGACAGTAGTTGTGCATCAAATCCCCTTGACGTGCGGCAGGTATTATGTTGGACAGACTGTCCGCTGTCTGAATATACGAGCCAGGGAACATGACCGAAATCTCAAGAAGGAAAACGAACTTGCGCATCTTCCTGCGCAACGCAAGGCCTGCAAATGTGAACCACTATTTCATGAGGTCAGGATTCTGGGTAAGAGCAAGCATCAGACAGCACGCGAGTTATTAGAAGCCTTTTAAGTTATGTTAGGTGGTGAATGAGAACTAACAGACAATCATGCCAAGGAAAGTATAGGGGATGTTATTTGTAATACTGGAATATAAATGTGAAGAAAGTAAAGTGGACGAAAAGATAACTTGCCGCCGGCAGGGACCGAACAACCTTCGAATAACGCGTCCGATGCTCTACCACTGAGCTACGGCGGCGGTCATCCTCCCGTCCACTTTATGGGGTATATATGTTCATTTAAACCTAGGAGTGTTAGTCAGCGCCGATCGCAGCCATGGCGGCGAGTGTGGAACACTCTTTTTCTGCCTTTTTGGCGTCACGTAGCACGTGATCTTTTTGCGAGCTGGCAGCCGACCAATAATCCCTCGCATACTACCTGAAGGCATCAGATCTGCCAGAACGAGACCCTCGCTATAAATGGAGGAAAAAAGATGACTTTTAAGGGCTCGTTTTTCTTTGTTAGACACAATATTAATGAGAACTAACAGACAATAATGCCAAGGAAAGTATAGGGGATGTTATTTGTAATATTGGAATATAAATGTGAAGAAAGTAAAGTGGACGAAAAGTTAACTTGCCGCCGGCAGGGACCGAACCTGCGACCTTCGAATAACGCGTCCGATGCTCTACCACTGAGCTACGGCGGCGGTCATCCTCCCGTCGGTCCGTTAGGTGGTGAATGTATCAGTGACACGTCGACACAGCTGCGGTCTTCAGAGATTTGACTGCTTGAGATCTGACTATGCTAGGCAGTGTTGTTGGCTATTTTGCGCATGTGTGTCACATGTATGTGTACGCTCTGTTTCAGGCTTGAAATAAATCAATTGGAAGTGCCGCCCATGTCGCCGCGTTCGTGTCTTTCTTGTGTGTGTTGTCTTTACTAGCGGCAAAATATCATACAGTACGTTGTAGTACAAGCGGGCGGCACTGGCTGCCCGTAGGAATTTCCATGGTGTTGTGGTGCGTGGTGTACACAGCTGCTCATCATAAGCGATTATGTGTCTTTGTGTCACGCTTCTACCAGCAGTGGAAGCCGCAATGCTTTGCCGGCTCTGTCAGAGTCAAATGAGCAAAGCGTGACGGTGGATCCACTTGGGTGGATGCACCGTTTCGTTGAAGGCATTTCAACGATAAACGCGATGACTAGCAGCGTCGCAGCTGTCGTATGTCGATTGTGCATGAAGCGAGACCGAGAAAGAAACAGTTCAGCGTCCTACGTGCAGCCAGTGCCGCCCGCTTGTGACACAAAGACATAAAGCGATCCGAAGGCCATGTGTTTCTCCGGGTGTGCGACACGCATGCGTTGTCAACAGCAGGGCAGTACAGCAAGGCCGACATCGACAACTGTGCCTTGAGTGGTCCTTATTTGCGATTTTCACAAAACGGACGCCGGGTCACGGCCGCCGCACCGCAAAGCGCATTCCTCAGGATCAACTTGAACGAACTTGGACATTAAAGCTTTCGTAGCACAGATCGGCCGCTTATCAAGCCCTCATTTGATGTTAACGAAGCCATTACGCTGAAAAATAAAACTCTGTTCGGCACAGGTCATGCGCGACCATGAGACAGAAAAGTCATGAGCTATCATTCCATTGTTGTGCAAATGCTAGCGAGGCGGAGAGTATAGGAAGAGATACGGACCCGAAAACTACAGATGGAGAAGTTGAGAAAGACGAAGACGATTATGTGTTACCGGCGTTTTAAGCCAGATGACTAATTTTGCTTCGTCAAGGGAACGTACACAATTTTGGGGTTTTCCTGCAGGACGAGGTGCTTTAAGTGAATTGAAGCTTTGCATCATTTATTATTTCTTGCTTCGCGTGGTCGCCTACCTTTCTACGATTACCATCATTTTGTGAATCGTTTAAGGCATAATTAATTTATTGGAAAATATTGTATCCTGTCAAGGCTAGCACACGAGCGGAGTGGTAGATAATGACACGCAAAATAAAACGTATACCTTACACAGGGACTCCAAGGTGGTACGATAGAAGTTATACAACAGGCATGTAAACAACCGAAACCGTATCAGGTGCACTTTAAGAAACTCTATAAAGGAAGCAGTCGCGCTACGCCAGAAAAGCGGTTCCAGAATGAGATGGTTAGGAGAAAACCACTATACCGGAAGAAGTCTGTGCGAAAGTGAAAGGGCGAAATATTTTGTGGCTGCTTCGGGTTGATAACAGCTTTGCAGGAGACATCACAAGACTAGCGATTTGGGAAGGTACAAATGTTTGAGTTAATTCGGTTGAGGAAAAGTTTTAAGCTTTGCAGTCGGCGCCAGCCGGAAAATGCCGTGTCTTGATGAAGCAGAGTTAGAAGAAACCGGGAAAAAGTTTGAGTCATAACGGTGACAAATGAAACTAGCAGTTTTTTATTTGCACTGATTCTACTTTAATAATGTCCGAATTTGTGTATAGATTCCATACCGTTTGGAGCCGCAATGCAACGCTGCTCTGGTGACGGTCTTGTATCTTTATAGCTATGTGTGTGGCGGAGCTACTCGAAGAGTATACCGCGCACGTAACGTAGTTTTCTTGAGAGCTTTGTTACCTACATGCAAGTTGTATGTACATACTTAGGCGAAGACAAGGTAGCAGCGAAATGAAGCCCGAGATAGTTACACTCTCTGCCATCTGCGATGAAGTTGTCGCGTAACACCCCTGCAAAAACCGCGGAATAAAGTCCTTTGAAGTAAAGATTTTTACAGTACTCTGAAGGGCCCCTACAAAACTAAGTTTATTACTTAAAGTATGCCAACCAAGTCACGTCACTGGTTTCGAGAATCATTTAAATATTATAAATTACAACGCATTGTAAAGGGTTATAAGGTGACCTCATTATAGTAACAAAAATAAAATGTGAGTGGTTGCCCGCTGCTCAATCTCGTTTGATTCACTGGCTTTATCCCTGTCCATATAGCAGGTGAGAGTAATAGAAACGGGTACCTATCGCTCTCAAAAAGCTTACAAGCAGACATGAAAATAAGGCACTAGAAAGCAATATTTTCTACATACGCGAAAACCATATATAAAATACGTTCGTAGACATTCAACAAGAGGTACCGCACTAGAAAGTGGGGTACAGCATGAAAAAAAAAAGTTGAAACAGACGTAACCATATGTCCCTCCGACACGACATAAACGAAATGTCACCAAAACAGGTGAGGTAACTGGCGCGCAGAAACTCTCTCTGTGAAGTAGGTGAAGCGGAATGCTGTCTCGGAGGCCAGCAAATAAGCGAGTCGAAAATTCGCTTTAAATGCCCACGGTCGCCAGTAGAAGGTGAGCGGATAAACTGAAACTCGTCTGCTCAGTTTTAGTGGTGGCCGCCAAGTGGCACCTCCACGATCGTGAAAGCTCGTGAATCGTTTTTTACTATTGCAACTGGGGAACGACGTGCTCGACAGCAACGTGCCCTGATGCCGTGCCCAGGGCGCTACAGAGCGAAATGAGATCCTTTCGTGCGCGGCTATCAACTCCGGTGGGGCGCGCATGGTCTGTGCGTGACTGATACGAACGAACGACCAGCAGCCGAGAAGAGCTGGCAACAGCAGAGCGGACGGCGCTTCTTTACTCGGCACCACATTGGTCGCGTGTGACGCATGTATGCGTGGCTCGCTCGAGAGGAACTGACGACGACGACGATGACAGCTCGTATAATAACGGGCTACCCGATCGAGTCGGCGCTGCAGTGAATGACGTGTGCAACGCTACCATTAAAAGTTTCACCGCGAACGAGCCTCTAAAGTTCGGCTCTTAAACGTAATCGAGCCCTTGAAGAAACGGTCACGCGACCCGTTGAGCCCCGAGCCAGGGATGGAATAGGTGAACGAATTCATATTCGGGATCTGATTGCGAAAGAAACGCTCCACTGCGAACTCGCTGCTTGCGAACGAGTGCCGGAGACACCTTGCCGAAGCAGCTCCGTTGCTGTAGTGGTACAGTGACAGATGGCAACTGCGTGGCAATAAGAACACGGTGCTTGGGAGGTAGGTGCACTTACTGTAGGCCCTTGAGAAAACCAAATTATCACCTGCACTACGAGACCGCGAAAGGCACGAAGGCCGCGTTAACGCAAGTATTAGCAATGTAACATGTACTGAATTTTTTTTTCTTTTTTCACCCTATGGAGGTATAGTACCTCCGGTCGAGTCCTTACGATGAGGCGCCCGCGGAACGGAAAGGACGGACATAGAAAACCCCGTTTTAAACTTCCAACTGCTGTTGCAGTAAATCTAATAATGCAGAAACACTCGAAAGTTTAATACAAATCGTATAGTGTTTTATATACGAAGTAAGGCATGTTGTTAGTCTAGTTGGTTCATTGAATAAGAAGACACGTTTAAAGTGCGCGAAGAAGGCAACACGTTGAAACATTGAACACGCACACACACGAAGCGCATAGACGGGCTTCGTGTGTGTGTGCGTGTTCTATGTTTCTGACGTGTTGCCTTCTTCGCACAGTTTAAACGTGTGTTCTTATTCTTAACATATGATTAGTATTAGATTTGAAACGTTCCCATTTGAAGTTCCCTGCCAAATATAAGGTACAACAACGCCTGTTGGAGTCTACACAGAGAAAATAATGCACAAGTTGTCACTGTTTCACGTAGTATTGCTGTAGGGCAACGGCGACTGTTTAGTTAAAGAGCGAACGCATAGAGCAACTCGTCAGATGACCGTAAGTTCAGTTGTGACCTGCATTACATCTGTCAGATTATCTAAGTAAGCCTGAGTCACGTTTTTAAACAACCACATTTCCGCGTGACTTGTGTATTCTGATCCGTTTATAAATGCGATACATTTCAGGCAGTCCATTCGATATTGAAAGGTAGCTTTTGCTCTATAAGAATGTTCGCCTCAGAATACGGTAAAATTTTTATGTTAGACCACGTATATTCGTTTCAGGACGAAAAAAAAAAAAACCTGGAGGGTTTATGAATATTCAGTACTTGCTATGCAAATGCGAAAGCTCCTCGTCCAGTCTACTTTATTCAAGAGCTTGATGGCCATATTTCTTCGAATATTTCATTATAGCTGCATACGAGAGGGGAGCATGATTATTCCAGCCGGTCTGTCATAAAAAGCAAAAAATAAAAGCCACTAATGCATTTACTGCAGCGACCTCCTGAACGTATCGCTCTAATACAACCGTAGCCGTTGGTAATGGTTCACAGTTGATTCGGAAGTTGCGAACGTGAACGGACTTCCATATATCACATTAGAGCGAAATGAAACAGAGTTAATTTTCTCCCATACTTTATTATATTTGTTTTTATACTTTAAGAATTCAGGATAGAAAATTATTTCGTATCGCATTCAATAACGAAAGTTTGTCATTTTTCGATATTTGCACTGGATTCCTATTCCCGATTTTAGTATGCAGATGGTGTGGGGCACGTTTCTTTTAATCTTTGTACCACATTGAGCTTTTGGTATTAACATCATATTTGCGAGATGGTGCTTGACGACATCAAGCTTGGAACACCATTTGCCGTTTATCTAATATTGCGCCCAACCCACTACAGCCTGTCTGAAACAGTTAATTTCCTCTTCGAAATGTTTAATAAACGGGAGTGTATAACGACAGAGACTTGAGCTATGGTTGGCACGGATTCATCGTAGAAGAAAATAATGCGCGCAAACAAGGACGCAAGGGAAAGCAAACAGAGACAACACAAACACCGGCGTTTGCGTCGTCCACTGCTCTGCTCTTGCGTTGTTGTCTGCACGCTTTACTTTCTTGTACAATAAACGGAAGTGCTGTCGAGTGCAGATACGTTGCCACGCGACATTGTAACTGCCTAGGAAGTGAGTTTACCGAACGTGACCTTAACTGCAAGGTCGAGCCAAATCCGACAGCTATATTGTGCATCGTAAACGCCTGACACGACCGGGCAGGGCTTCACTGTCGTAGACATAGATATCCGGCGGCACAATACCCGCGATGGAAGATTGACCAACAACCGGGCATTTCAAACTGAAGCAAGAAACGAAGGAATAACTTTTCAAGCACGGGTGAGAGTCTATATATATATATATATATATATATATATATATATATATATATATATATATATATATATATATATATATATATATATATATATGTGGTGTGTGTGTGTGTGTGTGTGTAGTTTACTGCCCTGCTTCAATCTAGGACGAACGACCAATGATTCGACGACGCCGACGTTGCCTCATCAATATTTTTTCTCGTCCATTGGTTCCCTTGGGCTTTCGGAAGAGAATCAGAGAAAAAAATGGACGGTGCCGATGTACGAGGATAAAGATGTGGAAGGCTACTGAAGGTATTGACTCAGCGATGTCCGTTGGTTATTGTTCCTCACGTTTACACTATGTCTTTTAGATACCAGATAACTTGTCATATCCAAGAGTTCTTTCGTAGCTGGACAATGCCTTTTATGTGGACATGAATGTGATTTCTTTGAAATGCTAGAGAAACATAAGCAGAAAAAGTCATTCAAAAGGGCGGTTTGACTTTTCGGGACACGTGGACGTAACTGCAGCGCGGACGGACGGTTGCCAAGTGGGTCATCTCATGAGATTGGCGTGTTGTACAATACGAGCATAATGGTATATTCAAAACAATAATATACCAGTAAGATTAAAACTATGATACTTTTCTAAAAAAATATTAGGACGCGTAAACACTTCTTTTTGCTTCGAAGACGTGATGCCGCTTCCCGGTAGCACTTTATATTGTGGCTTTGTAGTACAAGTTCTCTCGACTGAAGCTCCGTGGCAGCTTCGACTACAGCTGAAATGCGACGGACAATGATGCACAAACGCCCAAAGAAAGTCTGCGCAGACTTACCTTGTCTAATGCCTTAATGACTCTGGCCGCTAAGCACCGAGTGTGATGGATAGTGTGGTGGGTGAAGGAAAACGTCAGGCAGAAAGGCATGGAGTTGAATTGCAAACTGATCAGGTCGTATTGTTATTCTTGTGGCTGCTTTTTAGGTTAATTATGCGGTCTTAAGTAAATAAATAGTTGTTATAACGCGTTCCTGAAGCTGACTTGCCAAGAGAGAGAGCATTGCGCCATCACAGCCGCAACCGTGGGCAGAGAGAGAAGGTATGAAGAGACGCCATTGTGGGCTCCACCTGGTCCATTAACATTGCTGCCACACTTGAATAAGGTCTATTCAAGCTCGAGGACGTGGGTTCGATTCCCTGAGACGGCAGCCGCATTTTGATGGGGCGAAATGCAAGAACACGACGTGTGCTTCGACGTCTAAGGAACCCAAGAGGTCAAAATTAATCCGGAGTCCCCTGCTACAGCGTGCTTCATTCACGTGGTGGTTCTGGCACGCGAAAATCCAGAAATTATTATAATAACGCCTGTTCGCGATTAATTTGTTGCCATTTATCAAGCAGAGATGAGCTATGTGCCATACCGGCAGCAACGACGTTTGTTGCCGAAAGCGATTTCAGAGTGATGCTTCGACTACGGCAACTTTCATGTCTTCAGGTAGCGTGAGGGCCTATGAATCAGCTGCTTGTTTCTAAAGTTCAGGTACCACATTGCGCCCTCGGGCAAGAAGATTATTCCATATTCACAGCCATGGCCACCGGTGACGCTGGCAGACGCTCTTCACGTTCATGAATACCCAAGAACGTGGAGGGCGCAGTCGCCGCCGTCATCGCAGAACATCGCATGCGTGCTTGCGCAGTTTCGGGCTCGCTGTCCTCGCCCGGCGGCAATATTTTTCATCCACTCTCACTTCCTTCAGAAAACAGCGTCCGTTATGCTATCTTTAGCTTTATTACCAGTTGGTTTCATGTGGATGTGTCTAGCGAAAACGGACCCGTCAATTGATTCCCCTTGTTCACCATCCAGTCGATGATGATGATGATGATGATGATGATGATGTCTGTGGTCTTCCCCTTTATATCGGGGGGGCACCTTTTAGTGTCCTGACCGGAACGAGAAACAAATAAATTTTAAAAAAAGAGAGAGAAACAAAGAAAAATCACACCAGGTCCATGAACATCACAATTGTTCACTGTCTCCCTGAACACCACTGCAGAAGCCTTGCTTTTGTTATTGCTGTCGCTGCCAGGGGGTGCACGTTGGTATCGCGGCTGCCGCCTTCACCCGATGCGCCACAGTCTTTCACAAAGCAGAGTGCCTCCGGTAGTGTGGCGCCATCTGTCTGACGAGGACAGAGGCGTTCGCAGTGAAGCACCAGCTGTTCAATGCTCTCCTCGTCTTTCCCGCATGTCCTGCACTGCACAGTGCCGTCAGCCAACGACGGGTCGAAGTGACGCCGATACACCCGAGTGCGGAGCGCTCCAGCACGGGCCTCAAACAGAAGTGCACTGCCGGCACTATTGTCGTATAAGCGTTCGGCGGAGATGGTGGTCTTGTGGGCTCTGTATAGGGCCAGGCTAGGTTTCTGCTCCATAGCCGCCTGCCACACCGACGTCTCAGCTTCCTGCACTATTCCGTACTCTTACTGCCCATTTTCTCTCACTGTCCTCCTGGACGGGGTCAGTAAAAAGGGAGTACTTGCGGCACAGATTGTGGAGACGCCTGCGCCATGGTGTGTTCATGCCCTTGATAGCTGTGTATCTAAATACACGACGGGCCCACCGCTGGTCGTTCATGAGGCGAAGACGGCCTTCGTAGGCCGCCTTGCTCCTTGCCTCTCGTGCCTCGTAACTTGACCATCCGAGGTCACCTTGCACAGCTTCGACCGCTACACGTCCATGACACGCCAGCGCCAGTCGCCCAACCTCACGCTGGCCTCTTTCCAACCACTGGCGTGTTGCTGCGGACAGGCAGATGACGGCGTTGGCGAATGTCAGCACCAGGGGCGTAGCCAAGGGGGGGGGGGGTGGTTGGGGGGGTTCAAACCCCCCCCCCCCCGAAATTTTTCAGTTTTGCTTGCGTACATATACACGCACACATACAAACGCACGCACGAACATACATAAAGTATGGTTGAACCCTCCCCGAAAAAAATTTCTGGCTACGCCCCTGGTCAGCACTGGCACATGTACTGCATTCCACAGTTCGCGCACCAGTACAAACCGGTTGCACCCCCGCAGGCTCCGCCGTCGCAACACGTTGGCGGCCCTCACAGAAGCCTGTCGAACGTGCTCCTCTTGCTTGTCATAGAGATCTGCGGAGGTGCAAAGGTTGACACCGAGATACCGGTACTTGTCTGATACCGGAATGCTTCCTCCGTCGGGAAGCTGCACATCAATGGTCTCCACGCCTGAAAACTGCAATATGGCCGATTTTTTGGCATTGAAGTGAAGGCCCAGACTCTTCAGGTGGTCGGCCGCCAGTGTTACCAACCTCTGAAGGTCACTGCTGCGCTCAGCCAGTAGTACTAGATCATCAGCGAACACCAAGCCGGGCAGCATCCATGTCTGCGCCACTCCACCAATCATGAGTCGGAACGCGAAGCCAACTCCCGATTCCACTTTTCATTTTCACGATTCCATTTTAATACAGGGAAGCGCCGGCTGGTGAGGCTTGCGCCATTCAAAGATGGTAACGCGTCCATGTTGATACTACACAGGGTCGGCGTTTCTCAGTTTTTGTGCGTCCATCGTAAGAATTTACGAATGGTCAGCTTCAACTCCACAAAGCCATAACTGAACTATAAAAGAGTTTCCTTCATCGTCTTAATGGCTTCAGTTTCATGTCAGTTCCGCTGGACGCATGAAGAGGCTTTTGGCAATAATGCATGGTTCGGATAGACGGCCGCTATCTTCTTGAAAAAAAAAAAGACATCGGGTTCACGGTCATCGGGAAAGTAACACACCGTAATAATATCTGGGGTTTAACGTCCCAAAACCACGATATGATTATGAGGGACGCCGTAGTGGAGGGCTCCGGAAATTTCGACCACCTGGGGTTTCTTAATGTGCACCTAAATCTAAGTACACGGGCCTCGAACGTTTTCGCCTCCATCGAAAATGAAGCCGCCGCGGCCGGGATTCGATCCCGCGACCTTAGGGTTAGCAGTCAAGCGCCGTAACCACTAGACCACCGTGGCGGGGCAAAAGAGGAACACATCGTTGCACGCGCAATGACGCAATGCTTGAAAGAATCATAAATATGAAAATGTATTTGAATGAGAAAAGAAATAGCAGGTGTTCTTGTTTCCGTGTTTCTATTTAGCAGTGCCGAAGATCGTTTGTAATTCGTGAACGTTTCTACTACGTGAACATTTGTATCGTAACACTCAGACTTTGTGTATGAGAATGTATGTACGTCCGTGTTTTATTTTCTCAGTTGTTGCGCTTGTTAAAAAAAAAAAAACATTACGAGGAAAACAACTACCACGTCAGAGAAGAGAGGTAGTCGGCGTTACACATGGACGCCTACCTCTCCTTGAGTACATTGAAATAAATTCACGAACTGTGCTTGAACTCCTCGCTTTACACTCACGACACTCACTTCGGAAGAACACAATCGACGACAGCTCAATCTATGTGGTCGACTGGCGAGGGCTAAAGTTCGCGCAGACTACAACGTCTGTCACCCATCGACTGCACCCCTGCACACGGACCTAACGTCTATACCTATAGATAGAACACCGTAACGCGCGAAACAATGAACGTGCCGCGAAATTTGAATCATTTCAGCTAAATGGATACTGAATGCAAAAATAACCGCTTTTCCACTGATAACAAAAAAAAATTAAGGAGTCTTGAGCTCCGCCTTGAAGAATGGGACACGACAGCGCAGTCGTACTCCGTATCACCTTTTAAATCACATGCCATGCTTCGCTTCACGGTGGAAACCTCAACCGCGCCACGAGGTAAGGAAAGTCTGTGCGCTTGATAATTGCCGTTGTAAACTCCTCCTAGAATGCATGCTACTGCAAGTACAGTCGCGAAGTGCCCACTACGTCATAATTTTTCATTTAGCGAAATAGCGAAGCACTCACTACGTGACCGTGAGGCAATACGCGCACCTACGCAGCTGCACACTTTGTTGATGCTGTTGTTCATGATGTTTAAGAATGATAGATGATCCGTTTGTAATGGGCGGGGCGCTTTAAACCACCCACTCGTTGCGCATTTCACATGGTGTGACGCCTGCTGCGATTCTACGTTTCTATCACGCAATATTACAGGTGTTGACGAGACTCCTCGCTTTACACTCACGACTCCACGCCTGTATGGGGCTTTTTCCGAAGCAAACACTGGCGTGGCTTTGTGGTGCGACACGCGATTGTCACGCAGAATCCATGGGCTGGATTTCGGCTTGAGCCCTCAATTTTTATTCTTTATATACATCGCGATTTTTCGCTCAGAACCAAAGCCACCGACGCCGAAATTTCTGCGACACAGGCTGTTTAACGCTACAAAAAATAAAAACTAAAAATAAAAACCAGAACAATAACCGATGAACCTTCGAAAAATACCAGAACTTTTTTTTTCTGTTTGACTTTTACATTAGCGAGACGTAACGTGAAATAGTGCTCTATCATGGGCACTCCTGAGAGAGAGAGAGAGAAATGTAATGCGTAAAGGCAGAGATGAAAATAAATGTCCGGTTTGCTAACCTGCACCGGGCAAGGGGAGACAGAAAAGTAAGAGAAATACGAATGAGAGAACTAGGGAGGAAAGTAGAAACACACACAGGACAACCAAATTTCACTTATTAAGACCTTATTCTATTAATTATTACGTTATTAGAAAAGCAATCAAAGATATCAGTATCAAGATCAAGAAGTTATAGCTTGTAGCAAAACATGTGGCACACACTCAAAAGCTTTCGTAATATATAACAATCTCGAATCTTGAGTCATCTGGCATGTCCACTGCGGGGTCCTTTAACACCAGCAATATGTGAGGCAGTCTGCCAGCGCGTACATTTGACAGGCAGCAAGGCAGAGGAAAGGCAGACACTTTAATACGGAACGCGTCTGGTTAGCACTAGACCACCCAGGAGGGAATTAAGGGAGTAGGAAAATGAGAAAGGTAGGAAGGGAAAACGCGGTGAATGCGCGCGCGGACAACGCCATGCAGTTCTCTAGAAGTTCTCGCACAGACGAATCATTTTCTAAAAATCACTAAGTGCCTCCATTACTATGTGAGCTGATGAGCCGTGAGGCCAGTGCTCGAGTGGCGCCTGCGCCAGATAGGACGATTGTCCAGTCTGGGTCCAAATGGCGCTGAATGGGGGGCTGTCTTTCTAGGTCAAAGAAAGGACAGCGAAATAACAAATGGCGGTTCTTCTATTTGGTGCAGTGCGCATCGTATGCAGCACTGCCGGTCGTTTCAATTAGCATTAGGCATTCGTGAAGGCAGCTCGCAGCCACAGCAGGCACGGAAGACGTGTCGGTGCCGGCCGGGTGGAGGTCGCAGTTTAGCTGGCGCGCGTTTAGTTTGTGCGTCTACGGCGCCCTAACTGTATCGTGTGGAGAGCGAGTGAGAGAGAGAGAGAGGAAACGCAGGGAGGTTAACCAGATGCGAGTATTCTTCTTAGCACCGTGCACAGCAGTGGGGAAAGAGTGGCTGGACAGAGGACAGAGAGACTGAAAAAACGGCATCCGATATACATGTAGTATTGCGAGCATTAAAATCCCCACAAATGATCACTTGTCCCTGGGATTTTCCAAAAAATGAACGACGGCTGATTCGGTAGTGCCTGTTGATGGTTGCAAACAAACCCAAATTACTGTGACAACGAGTTTTCTTAATTGAATATTGCAGCCTACAAATTCAGGCACGTCCGAGTCCGACGACTACAGAAGAGTAGAATTGATGTCACACCGTACACACAGCAATGCCCTGCTTGTGCTTAAACTTCTCATTTATGCACATGTCACATAATTAGAATATCGAAAGTCTTAATTTCACTTAGGCACAAAACTGGGTAGTTGCATTGACCAACAAGCTCCCTAAAGTCTGCGCGTTCAGACCTGTTGCCATCAGCATTCCACTTATCCCCAGCAGTGTTGCGGAAGCAGTTGTCCATTTGAAAAGCCACCCTGCTATGCAACAATTTTTTCTTCTGCCACTGTAGGTTCTAATGAGAGAGCGGCGCACACCCCTGGAAGACTATTAGCTTGTTGAAATACTTGCATAATTACCTTCAAAGCAATGGCGAGCATTGGCATTACCATATCGGTGTGGGTTGTTTGCAGGTGCACGTGAGTCATGTACCCTTGGCTGTGAAGAGGTGGAATCTGGAGTTGAAGGTTTCGCTGTCCTATTTTTCCTCCGAATGCGAAACATATGCCATTACGTTATTTAAATGATCACTTGCAAGATTACATTGCGCACCTGACAATTAACAATATAATTGCGACTGATGCATCCATATCAAACGAAAAGGCTGGGGTAGGCATCTTCTCTCCTTCTCTTGACTGGTCTTTTCCTGTTAGACTTCCAGGTTACACGCCTATCTTCATTGCAGAATTATTTGCTATTGTTCTGGCTCTACAAAAGCTTCCTTCAAGCGAATCAGAAGCAGTTATAATTACAGATGCTCTTTCAGTATGTTCGGCGCTCTCTTCGGCGACAAACTTACCGCTCATTAACATGTTTCATCATTTAGTACCGGCAAACTTGCGAAATATTCAGCTGTTATGGGTACCAGGCCACTGCGGAATATATTTAAATGCGATGGCGGACACATTAGCCACAATATCGTTAAGGGGACCCATTACACCGATTATATCCGATACTGCTTACGCGACAGCAATACGATTTCGAAATGCGTGTCGGCTTAATGAATTCACGAAGAAAACAGCGCTACGAGACGGGACAAAGAAAGGGCACAAACACGGCGCTGACTATCAACCAAATGTGCTTTTATTCCACCAGTCGTTAGTCATGGTGATGTATAAATATGCGGACTGGTGGAATAAAAGCACATTTGGTTGATAGTCAGCGCCGTGTTTGTGCCCTTTTTTTGTCCCGTCTCGTAGCGCTGTTTTCTACGTGAAGTCATGCACCAACCAGCCCAAATCCGTACCCTACTGCTTAATGAAATAGGCAAATTTTCATGGGATCAATTCAGCGACTTCGCACATCTAAGATTTGGCTGGAATAAGCAGTGGTGTGTATCACGGCAAGTAGAAGTTACTTTCACCAGACTACGCTGCAGAATTCCGAAGTTGAATTATTACTTACACAAAGCTGGACTCATCGCGTCTCCGTTATGTCAGTTTTGCGGTGAAATAGAGACAATAGAGCATTTCTTTTTATTCTGTCACCGGTATTCTAATCAGCGAAAAAGATGCCTCGTCGCTCCCCTTCAAAAGTTAGGATTACAAATCAATGTTCCGCAAATTTTATCATTTGGTGGAATTACATTAGGTTATAGCCACAGGGAGGTCCACTCTGCAGTGTTTGATTACATACAGGAAACCAAAAGATTAGCATGCTAGTTTATATTGGCTTATTTTAGTACTAATTCCAACCGTTGTTACATCCGTCAAACATCACACCTGATAGACTGACTGTGTGCTCCGCAGAATTTTCAAGTATTAGCTAGGTTTTTTTAAAATCTATTTTAGTAAAAAATTACAACGTTTATCATTACCTCAAGTGTTTACCTCAAAATCCTGCTGCCCGGTTCTTGACCCATCCACCTTTGTGGGTAAGCGCCACTAGTAAGAGGTCATCATCATCATCATCATCATCTATTGTGGCATGTCTTTCTTTGAACACTTGGTGATCGTCCTCGGTGGTCCGCTTCAGCACCAGGTTAGCTTTCCTGAGCTGAAGCACCTTTAGCTGCCATCGTAAATGATAATCAAGGTGCTTTACGTGAAGTCACAGGAAGTGAGTTCACCGTGTCCACATTAGGAAAAGGCAATCCTTTCGTTCGAGTCTTTCCAAGCAAAATCTCTTACCGTTTAAGCCTAGAAGCCGCCTAATGTTTTGGACGTGCAGCATATGATGCTACATGATCTTCATCCAGTTTTCACACTTCGGGCGATTCCTTGATTTACACGCTTTGTAATATTGCAAATGAGTTGTGCGGAATCCTGCAAGGTGGAAAGGTGGCGGAAAGGGTTAAGAAAGGGAAAATTGACAACCACTCCGTTTGTACCACGAAGTTGCAAGAAAATCCATACGGATTTCTGAGAAAGAAAGCCACTTGTGGCTCCTTGTCGCTTCGTGGCTACAAGTGTGTGGTTGTGGCTACAAAGCGGGTGGTTGTCAATTTTCCATTTCTTAACCCTTTCCGCCACCTTGGGGGGTTCCGCAGAACTCATTTGCAATAGTATGTGTTTATGTACTTCGAGTAGTCGATGAATTTGCCCTCGCTCTGCCAATCGCTAGCTTCCTGGTTAGCTTAATTGGTAGGGCGACCGCCTCGTGGTCGCTCTACCAATTAAGCAACGGGGCCGTATCGCTGAGAGTTGTAACATCGAGTGGCGCGCTTTATATACTCTTCCATTGGGCGACTTGTGAAACCTAGCAGAACACGAGCCGGTAATGGCTCGTCGGGTGAGAACTCAAGAATGACACTGCTGAGTAAGCGTGACTCTGCTGTACCATCTTAACGACGGAGCCATTTAGTTTGTCTCTTGACTGAAATTGCACCGCTGGCTCTTACATATTCAAGCAGCTGCTCTTCATTGTGTTGTACAGGCACTCATCTAATCTTCCTGAGGTTTCTCACATACGACTGTGGTACCTACGGTGCCACTTCAATACCAACAACATACGTTAACTCAAGGAGTCTGGAGGATGCTGCAACTGTAGATACACTTACGGAGAACTTGCCACCTCTGGTGATGCAGAACTACTGCCCTTTTCCTTTAGCTGCGGTTACCATTTACACAACCACTTTGCTCGCACTGTTTTTAGAGAATTAGGTTCCAGGATTCGTCAGCTTGAAAAGTATGGGTATCTCCGCTGGTCGCGGTTTACTGTACGTAACTGTTGTGAATGGGCTGTCTTCCGCTTTCATGTCACTGTACTTTCGCGGAGTCAATAAGCGTTGCATCTCTGTAATGAACATGGTCTTCAATTATTGCCTTGCCCCACCACGGTGGTCTAGTGGTTACGGTGCTCGAGTGCTTTCTCTGTTGAAAAAGTTGCAACAAATAGTCCAGGTAGACTAACAATGCTTAACATACCACTCCAAATGCGCCAGACCTTTTTGTCTTTATTACTTCAATTACCAATACAGCTGACAAGAACAGTCAGACCGCATGACGCCTTCCCAGTCCCGAGGTGCGGAATCAGGCGACTTCGATTCTTGTTAACCATGCCAGTCAAGGACGTCTATACGACACGCTCATTGGAGCGTCTTCTGTTAACAACGATGTAAATGAACATTAACTCTAATAGAGTTAAACTTATTTAGATAAAGTATATCATAAAGAACGTGATAAAGCGGCTCCAGAATGGGAAACGTTACGAAGAATATAACTCAGCTCCTGATTTCCAACGAGCCGAAAACCATCACAAGTATTTAAAAATAGTAATGTCATCATTTTTTGTTTCCTACGTCACAATCATGCATGCGTTAATACCAAATTGTATGCGTAAGACTGACAACCGTAGTCAGAGCAACGGAATAGACATCAAGGGATCGGAAACGCAGCCGAGTACGGCAGCAAGTTAGATGGAGCGACGAAATTAATAAGTTTGCAGTGTTACAATGGACCAGCTCGAACGAGATAGCCTGGCAGGAGAACTTGGAGATCGTTAAGATAATATAATAATATCTGGGGTTTAACGTCCCAAAACCACGATACCATTATGAGAGACGCCGTAGTGGTGGGCTCCGGAAATTTCGGCCCCCTGGGGTTCTTTAACGTGCACCTAAATCTAAGTACACGGGCCTCAAACATTTTCGCCTCCATCGAAAATGCAGCCGCCGCGGCCGGGATTCGATTCCGCGACCTTCAGGTCAGCAGTCGAGCGCCACAACTACTAGACCACCGTGGCGGGGCGGAGATCGTTGAGAGGGGTCTTCGTCATGCAGTCGACTAGAGTGAGAATGATGGTGATGATGATACATTTGAGAGAGAAATATGCACTCTCAAGACACGCTGTTTTCCAGCTTTATGGCGACAGGCACATCGAATTCTTACCGCCTCGTTTCCAGAACTCACCCGCGCTCCCCATTCGACGGGACCGGCCGAGCGCTCTTCCTTCGCGGCGCGCGCGCGCCAAGTTTGCGCGTTTGGCGGTGGCGCGAACGCAGCCCGCGCGAAACTCTCGCCCGCCCCTTCCCCCTCGACCTCCACGGCCGAATCGTGCGCGTCGCGCGCGTTCAGCGCGCCTGCGCGTCGCGCCACGCCTCCTCCACCTCCTTCCCCTTCATCGCGTCGAGAAGCGCGCGCACGCCCAACGCGGACCCGGGGTTCAAATCGTGTGGCGAGCTGCGCCCGTGCGCCAGTGTCCAGTGGGCGCCGTCAGCGCGCGCAGACGTCGCCGTCCTCCCGTGCTTGTCCCGCGCGAACACGCGGTCTCCGCCGCCGGTGTCAGCTGTTGCAACGCCGCGCTTCCTTCCTCCAAGTGCACGCACCGGACTCCTTGCACCGGTGAGAACGAGCATGTGTTGTCTTCCTTATATCTTGTCTTTAAGCCGTAATGACGGAAGTCTTTATGCCGGTGGTGCCTCTATAGAGAACAGCTGGTTCGACTGGCTCGAAGTCAGAACTCGACCTCAGGCTGTTGTGCTGTGCGAGGCATTTAACGTGTCACTATTTTATCACCATCCAGTAGCTCTCCAACCCCCCCCCCCCCCGTTTTCTTTTCTCAACGACATTTGAATCAGCCAGTCTCTTACTGGTCGCTCAGAGTTATTGTCTATAGAAGGGCAAACAGGGCTTCCTGATTGAGAGCACGGGCGTACACGGACGAGTGAAGAAACACAAAAACTTGTGTTTCTTCTCTCTCGATTCGTGTTGTCGATAGCGAAATGTTGTCTTTATCTTGGACTTCCTGATTAACATTCACGTTGCGTAGTGCACGAAAATATGTGTCATTGGTACCAAGAGTTGCCAAGAATGCAGAGTGGATATCTCGCAATGATATATCTCGCATAAAAATTTATATATCTCGCAATAAATCAAAGGAGCTCGTTCTTTCTTTCTTTCTTTTTTTTTCATCTTGAGAACGGCGCTGAAGAGGTAACCACTTCAGTCAGCCACCTTGCAAATTTGCGCTTTGAAACTGTAGTAAACACCGAAACTCTTTTTCTGCGCAGCCAGTGCACCTGTTGCGTGTTTTAACAATGGCGCTGCCGGATGAACGTGCTTCTTTGTCATCTATGCGCGCTTCTCGCAAGTTAGCCTGCACAGCGACGATTAAAGTGTTTTTGTAAAACTTAATCGAACTCAGAGCACGTCTTGTGTATGCTGACGAGGATCCATTTATATGGTCTTCACTTTGCGCTCTCGGAATGAACCGTGTTTACTTGATCTTGAAAGAACGCTAGCCTACCTTCTCTGTCCTTTCGCGTTTAATCATAGCTTACTGTTTTAATATGCATTGCGACGCTTGCTCCATATATGACTTCCTGAAAATGCCACGTTGTTCCTGCGTCTACTTGCAAGTGATGAGTTTCGATCCCATACGAGCGTAATAAATCCAACACCTTCTCAATGCGTAATTTTAAAGCAGTGATATCTCCCCGCCAACAAAAGCCTGCCTGAAATGAGTGACTTTCAATTGCCTTGATTGGGTTGATAGCATACAGATGTAGTGAAATAATTATTTAAGACAGAATCTACATCTTTTTAAGCGAGGTTTCTCTTATTCACGGTTTGCATAATTCTGGGGTCGTACGTGCTAAATTCGCAATATGATTATGAGGTCCGCTGTAGTAGGTTATTCCGGATTATGTTTTCTTAACGTAGACATAAATCTAAGTACAAGGGTGCATTTCCATTTCGCTTTCATCAAAATGCGGTCTCCTTGCCGGGAATCAAACCTGCGCCCTCGAGCTTAGCAACGCCGCACCTTAACCGCTAAGCTGAACCACGGTGGGCACAGACGTATTTCGGACATGAAGTTTGCTTCAAGGTCTTATTGTGCGGACGTAAATATGTTTAGCGACAGCAACGGCTTGTTTCATTTGCATTCAAAAATAAGTTGATGTATACTGGCAACGTCGAGATTTCTTACGTGGCCGTTTGCCGAAATACTTCCATTCAGATTCACTAGTAGTGTCGTACAAATTAAAAGAAAAAAAAACGCCTCGGCACATTTTTTTTAGTTTTCACTACCGGAACCCTTGGAGCCTTCTCGGTTGTCGTCCTTGGGCGATACAGAATCATCAATTTCCTCATGCCCGTAAAAAAAGACGATTCCGCTTCTTTTCGGGACTTTAGGGTATAATAAACGGATATTTTGGATGTAAACCTAGCACTAAAACATCATTTTTGCTGTTTGCGTTCTGTATATACCCTCGTATGTACTCCAAGAAACAGCCATATTTTGCCATAATTTCTGTGCGCCTCAGTCAAATGCAGTAGCAATGATGCACGAATGTCTGCAGTGCGTGCCACTGTTACGAAGGGTTTAAACCTAGAGTCACCATACGGCGTGCTTTCTTTTTCTCCATTCGCCTTGGTCTCCTCTCCCTTGATAGTGAAGAAATTAAGTAAAGATAGCAGATTTTTCTAGTCGCACTCACTAAAAAAAAATTCGGCAGATCCCACGCCTTGTGGGAAGCGGTTCCATGCGAAGCAACCAGCGAGTAGTTCTATGCTGCATTTTTTTTTTTGCTTTGAACCAAGTGTTACGAGGTGGATCGACGTGTTTTTGTAAGTGCAGTAATGGTGTGCACACCAGGCACGTCGGCAACACTGGCGTTTAAGCGGTAACTTATGGTCTGACGTAACGTCAGCACTCGCCTTAGAGTACATACGTCAGTAGTAACGAAACGAAGTGCATTTTACGGTGCAGTGATGTGAATATTGTACGTACCTTTCGTTAACGTATTCCTCCGGGGCCCATCCACGCTTGAATATATCTTGCTCAGTCATCGGAATACAAATGTAATGTTTATTAGACCGCTATAAAAGCGGAGCCACAACTGGAACCACAGACGTTAACCTGACATGGCGTCTGTATCGTAGGAGCACGTATGTAGTGTTTATGCTTTGTTATAAAGTTAGATAGCCAGCACCACAACCATAACTGACGTTTCACGGACATTGCGCCTGCACTGGGTGTTTTTTTTCACAACAGTTTCTCGACCTGGCGTGGTTCTGTGGTAGAATACCTGACTGCCACGCAGAATGCTTGGGTTCAATTCCTGCTGGGATCCTAATTTTTGTTCTTTCCGTTCGTCGGGTCAACGCTGCCGATGTCGGTTTTTCTTAATGCTCTCACATTTTAATTACCGATGTCAGTTTTCGCCGTTCCTCGGTAGATATAAACTGTCAATCACCTGTGGCGCATACCATACACCGCGACCCGTGGCGAACGGGTATGTGCCACACCTGTCTGGAGGGAAGGGTTTGACGACGTAAGCGACAGGATTTTCGCGTTATTCATGTCATGACCCAACAGTCATATTCGTCAAATCCGCATACCCTCCCATACAAATTTTGGTCTACATCAAGTTAAGGAGGCGATCATGACAGCACCCAGACGTAGGCGGCTAGATAGATAGATAGATAGATAGATAGATAGATAGATAGATAGATAGATAGATAGATAGATAGATAGATAGATAGATAGATAGATAGATAGATAGATAGATAGATAGATAGATAGATAGATAGATAGATAGATAGATAGATAGATAGATAGATAGATAGATAGATAGATAGATAGATAGATAGATAGATAGATAGATAGATAGATAGATAGATAGTAGTCTTTTTAATATGCACGTTGTCTTACACAATCAATGTGCTGTATCAGGGCACGATGCATCACGGGTTTATAACTCATCATGTAAGTCTGCGAGGGAGGAAGCGCTATCGCTGACAATGAACGAGCCCCCATTGTGATTTTTCTCGAACGCCGGGAAAGTGGCTGTCACAACATATGCTGCCTCAAACGCATGGTTATTTGGCGCGCTATCCGAAGTGTATACCACGGCTGAGCGCATTCCGCGTGTCCTGCGCTGAGCGAACGGCGCTGAATCGTGCAGCGCACTTTCCGAGCTCCGCACGATGCGAAGAAAAAAGGGATACATTTTTCATGAGCTAGCCGCTCATCCCTGACACTTATACGAAGATATGGCCGTATACGCTGGCCGCATCTTATTTCATTGAAACGGCGTTTTAAGCGCACGAAGGTCTGCGCTCACTCTCAAGTCAAATAGTCAGTCTGCCGAATGAATTTCGTACATTTTTGTGCTTTGAGGATCTTTAAAGTATAAATATTACGGTAAACTTTATATTTGGCGCCGTCGTTCTCGCGAGGAGCATCGCGCGAAAAGAGAATGCATTGAGGTGCTACGGCATTCAAGTAGAAGAGTGGTTCTCTCGGAATTCGCTGGCTAAGCCAACGCTTCTCCTTGCGGCCACTGGTCCCTGTATAGTGGGTAAGGGCCTAAGACCGAAGAACTGTCGGCGAAGCGAAGCATCTGGGCAGTTCTCGTACTGAATCTTCAACGCACCGATCGCCTTTGCGACATATATATATATATATATATATATATATATATATATATATATATATATATATATATATATATATATATATATATATATATATATATATATATACACACACACACGACACTCCTTTTTGCTTTTTGTCGTCTTATACCGCGATGCCAAGTGTAGCGCCGAAAGTGAGTGTCATGCCCGCATTCGGCGTTGTCATCTGAGACACGAGGGGCCCCCTTCCAAGAACGTTTCGTCATCGGAATTCTGCTACTCGAACAACAGGAATCAACGAAGAAACACACTCAATTCTTCCGTTTTAGTTCCAAGATCATGGAGTCCACTTATCAAGCTTTTGGCAGGCACCTCGATATTTATTCTTTTGTTCATGTTGACTACGAATCTCCCGCGATTCGGTCTCCAACACCGAGAGTGTCGCTCCATCCATGAAGCCATTTGCCGCTGCGGGTAAAGCTATCACAGTGTCCCTAGCAAAAAGAGTAGGCCTCGTTATTACTGTGCACTTTACAGGGATGATCCATGGCAGAAAAAGCACACTGGGAACATATATGTGAACCTTTCTTACTGCGACATAAGTTAGGTACTCGAATTGGGTCTTGCTTCTGTCGGTCTGCTCATTCTGTTACGCTGACGGTGTGTGCTGTTGATATCGACGACAGACAACGATGATTTCTGCTCGGGTCAGGCAAGCTCGCGTTTGCCTAAGTGTAAAGAAAAAAAGCTTCTCTAACGGCATCTGAACCCATGTCAGTAAAGGAATGTGCATACGCGCACTTCTTACGTGGACTGCAGGCTAACAGAAAAAAGTTTCTTTTGGGTTTTCATCATGTGCGTTCCACGTCTTATGCTCCGCCTGAGGCTATGCAATACTCACAGTGATAATGTAACGCAGACCACCGCGATTTTTAATTGTAAGATAACGAATTGAAGTGACGTTGATGCATGGATTTAGCGTACTCAGTAGGACGCCTAGTGTGAAGACAGTGTCCCGACAATTAAAAAACAAAACAGCAAGAAACACACACGCGCACGCACGCCCGCACAAAAAAAAAACTTGGAAGACGCTTAAGTACACCGCGATAGCAATATCAGCCCCCTTTTTCATCGCCTTCTCATTGGCTTGCCATGCTTCGCTTCTCGGGGGACACCTCAACCGTTCTGCGAGGAAAAAAACGTCTGTGCGCGTGGCATTGGCTGTTGTAAGCTCCTCTAGGACGCTTGCTGCAATAATAGTTACAAAGTACCCATTACGCGTTTGTAAGTGAAAAAAAAAAAACATGGCTGATCCTTCTGTCATAGGAATCGGTATAACACGAAAGCAAAACGTGTCTTCACAGACGTAGTTGAGCGTTTGTTGTGCATTGTTTCGCCCCGAGGGCGAAGGAATGAATGCTATAGCAACAAGTTGTAATGTTACGCGAAGCAAGCAGCTCGAAACTTCCAACGAGTTGCTCAAACAGAAAGGACGCACCGAACGAACATACACAGGATGAGCGCGAACTAACAACTGTCACAGCTCGACAGTTAAAGCGCGCTGGTCAAATACAAAGGAGGACGCACGAAGCGACCGCACAAGTATACACAGGATGAGCGCGAACTGTCACAGTTGTAACTTATTTGTTTGTGAGCAGCGCGCTCCTTTCGCAAAAGCGGCCGCTGCAGTGAGCGAAGTGACCTTCGTGCTCTCTGTAACTTCAACGCAAGCTTGCAGTGAGGGCGCAAGACGTACAAGATAAGTGCGCGCGCACAAGCGACCACGCCCTGTAGAGGTGCACGCTCATCTCAACGCGTGGGACGACGACCTTTAAAGCGCGCCTTTATCCTTTCGAGCCATTCGTGCCATCTCGCGAGTGAAAACGAAAACACGCTGATGTACCCCTCTCTCTGAGTACCGCCACCGGCAAATGGTGTATATAAACAGCACGCCGTTAGTATGAAGAAGAACGTGCCGTCTGTGGCGGAGTCGTTCGCGCTGCGCGCTGGGCATCGATGGGTCGTAAGTTCGACTCCCGGTGACGGAACTTTTTCTTCTAGTTTTTTCTTTGCCATATGTTAGTCTTTATATTTTACAACGCCATATACGTGACGGAAATGCGTCAGTGGAGCCGTGGTGGACCCCAGCATAACACACTTTCGTGTTAAAATACGCTCACCTGCGTATATAGCTGCACACTTTGTGGCTGCTTTGGTTGATGATGGCGACGAATTATAGCTGGGCCCCTTGCAAAGGGCTGGCAGCTTTCAACTGCTCACTCGCTACGCAATTCACATGGTGTGACGCCTGGTGAGATTCTACGCTTCTGCCGCACAATATTACATAGCTGCTAACACGACTCCTTCCCCGACATGACGCCTCTTTTGGGTTTTTTCTGAAGCATTTTGAAGCACTAGCGTGGCCCTATGGTATAATACTTGACTGCCGCACAGAACGCCTGTGTCATAGACACTAATACGAAGAATATTTCACAATATTCGTATTTAGCAACAGCACCCTGGAATTTAACAGCACGACCACTTTAATCAACAAAAGATGTTTACTGAGGCCGGTGTCAAGGCGCTGTAATATACTGAGTTTCGCGCTTTGATGCGCTCAAGCAGCATAAGCTACAAGGGACTTCGTAGGGGGAGGCTGTAAAATAAAATTCGACAGCATAGCTTTTTTTGTCCGCGCGCTATAACTGCGCTATGCACTAGTATTCTCGCATTAAAACCCTATCGTAATGCGTCCTTTGCCACCGGAATCGAACCGGCCACCTCATGTTCATCAACAGAACCCCATAGCAACAAACTGCACTGTAGCGCCTCTTCGGGCGCGAATGATGAACACATTACTTACAGCTGCGCATCTCCTGTAAGTGCCGCTGATCACGCCCTTGGGAGTAGTCTCAGCGAATATCACTCGTTACGCGGATTAAATGGTGATGGATGGCGCTTTTCATGAGAGGCGATGCAGCATAGACTCGCTGTTATAAGAACAGGCCATGTTACCTCCGACTACAGAGTTTAAGTTTTTTCTCTGACATGGCAGCCGTAACAATTTCATTTCAGCCCGTGAATGACGCGCCATGCTTGGTACCTGACAGAAAGTACGTTACTCGGACGAAAGTTTACGCTCGATGAGTAGGTACACGTGCACTCAAATAAAAAAGACAAATTCACCGATTTCAATGTGGTCGAAGGCTAAAGTCCTCACTGACCTGCGAAGCAACATCTGCGCCCACACAAGTGAGTACAAAAAGATACTCGAGGACACAAGCCTACATCCAAATTACTGCGGAGCGCCACAGGCAATCAGGCTTTTCTAAGTGTTTCTATGCGTATTCTTCTCCGTTGCTCAGGGACACACCACATTGTACTGGCGTCTGCAAATCGCATGCGTCGCTTGACGTACTGAGTGTCTTCGTAGGGAACGAGAAGGCGCTGCGAAAAGAGGCCAGCGTTGACTCGGCTTCCGTCTGAGCCAAGCATGTCTAAAAATAAGCTTTTCCATGCATTCTTGAAATCGCGAGAGGAAGAATTACTACAGCAGTATAAAGCTTTCAGAAATAAACTAAACAGCGCTGTTCGAAAGGCGAAGATAGCGTATTATGAAAAGTTTTTTTTTCCGGTATCTGTACAAGGTACCCTGATGCAGCTTGGAAAGCAATAAACAGTGTTTTAGGACGCCACAAGGCAGACTTCATGCCACGTGAAATTACGTTAAACAGCCGTGTACTAACTGGTGCAATACTTGCTGATTCTTTCAATAAATATCTCACTTCTGGAATACCGCCAATTAATAATACCGTGCAAATCAATAGCTCAATTATTAGAAATGCTGAAAGCATATTTCTCAACCCGGCAGACGAACCAGAAGTATTCAGAACATTTATGAGTCTTAAGAATAGCAGTGCATTAGATATTGACAATCTTCAGATCGGTCCCATAAAATTTGTTTTAGAGCATTTAGCCCCTGTACTTGTCTACATATTTAATTTAGCAGTAGAGTCCGGGGAATTTCCCCGTGAAATGAAGCGCTCTCGTGTGTCTGTTCTGTTTAAAGGTGGCGACAAAAACTTGCTGGGAAACTATCGCCCAATGTCGATTATTCTGGTGTTTGCTAAGGGTTTCGAAAAAAATGCTACATTCCAGATTATCCAACTTTTTCACTAGAAGTGACATTATAAGCGACGCTCAGTTTGGTTGCCGTAAAGGAAGGTCTACGGAGTTAGCTTTGCTAAGGCTAAAAGAAATTATTTTAGAGAACATCGAAAACAGGCTATTTACATTAGATTTGTTCATTGGTTTCACCAAGGCTTTCGATTCCATTGACCATAGCACGCTACTTCATAAGTTAGAAATCTATGGTGTTCGAGGCACTCCGCTGGCTTTAATAAAATCATATTTAGCAGAACGATCACAATGTGTGTGTTTAGGTAACCATCACTCATCTTCATTGCCTGTCAGTAGAGGTGCCCCGCAAGGAAGTGTATTAGGGCCCCTTCTTTCCAATGTTTTTATCAATGATATTGCTAATATCAACAAGTCGGTAAAATTTATAATATATGCTGATGACGCCACTGTCTTGTTTTCCGGCGCAGATACAGATAGGTTGATAGAAAGTTGTAATCGTTTCTTTTGTAATATTACATCATTCTCGCTATCAAATAAACTTAAAATTAACCCTAAGAAAATGAAGGTAATATTTAGAGCTAGAAATAAAATTCTGAACGTTAAATAAGATATTATTTGTGCAGACCAAAAAATAGATATTGTAGAACAACATAAAATTCTCGGTGTAACATTTTCATCTCATCTAAGTTGGGACTCTCACGTAAGTCATTTACGCAAGAAACTTTCTTTTACAGCGGGAGCTCTGTCGCGTTGTCGAGAAATTCTCCCTACACAAATAAAAGTCAGCATACGTATATCAAGCACTGTTTCAATCACATATAAATTACTGCTGTCTGGTTGGGCTTACTACAACTCAACGTAACATCAACAGAATATTGCTTTTGCAGAAGAAAGCTGTCCGTCACATTGCCAACACTGGTTATTTGTCACCGACATCGACATATTTTCGTAAGTATAATTAAAATCCAGTATATGTACGAGTTCCGCATCCTGCGATCATTTTACATATGTTCTTCTTCATTTAAACAATTTTGGGACGTTAAACCCCAGATATTATTATTATTATCATTTAAACAATTTATCGAGTTAACTGCTGCACTGCAACGCAACAGTCACGCTATCAATACTCGTAATGAAGGAGGATGGCTTATACCGCGCTTTCGCACTGACTATAAACTTCAGTCATTGAAATATCACCTCCCATGTATTCTTAATAAGCATAAACATTTACATAAACCTGCGCTAAATACATTACGTGAAATATTTCTGAATTACTAATGTATTCATATATTTCAATTATTTCTTAATGTTGTACTACATTTCACTGTATATTGTTGTATATGATTAGCTACCATGCTTCTCTTTTATTATATTGTGTTGATATTATTGTTTCGTGTAGTGTACTGCCAGAATTACAGGTGTACTATTGCTGTCTTTTTCCTTGTATTTGTAGTATTACAATTTCTTTTCTGTAAATAAATTTGTGTATTCTGTTAGTGTTGTTTGTTGTTAGAAATGTGTTTATTCAAAAATCATTCCCTGTTACGCTTACACGGGTATTGTTATATGCTTTGTTTTTGTAAATTTTTTTGGTACCATGTGTGATATATCTTGTACATTTGGTGCAAATATTTTCACCTGTCACTTGTTGCCATGTAATTGGTCTTCTGGGCCCTAGTCAAGCTGTTTCATTACAGCTTTTAGCCCAGGAGACCATCCAGAATGTAATGTTTTCGTTTTATTCTGGAAAATGAAGAGAATGAATGAGAATGAATGAATGAATGTCTGAAGTGTGGAAGGCACAAGCACAAAGTGGAGCGTGTTAAATGGCGGCCAATTAAGCGGAGCTTGCTGCTTTTAGTAAATGGAGAAGAACATTGAGGAGTGCGACGATGAACGCTTCCTGTTTACTTTTTTTACGGCCATTCTTTTGTTGGTCGAATGCTTCGCTTTTGAAGACAATTGTTTTAAGCTGATCTCCCCACCAAGAATGTACTGACGTCATTTCAAACATGGAAATGGTGTCAGTTCCAGCGCTTGGTTCGAAACAGGCACACACGCGTGTCCCAAACGCGATGTGCCTTAGGAAGACACATCGCGTCGTGCACGTTGCAGCACTACAGGTAAAAGACAAAGATGCGAAATACCTTGGCTGTAATGTAGATTCCACAAGGGCACGTTGGATCTGCAGCCATTCTTTTCTTACTTTCTTCCTTTATTTTTGCAGCAGACACTGAGCAAACTTATGCAATTGCGTCCAACAAAACTACAGCTATTACGAAGGCACGTTTCATTTCAGTGTTATGCCTGATTTCTATGAAAGATCGATTATTGTTGTATTTTTTTCAAACTTCACTCGTGCAAGGGTAGTAGCGTTATCCCGCTCTTCGTGTTCCTGTCGAGGGATCCAACAAAGTAGCCCTTATCATTCTCTCGAAAAGTAATAATAATAACTGTTGGGGTTTTACGTCTCAAGACCACACCATAGTGGAGGGCTCCAGAAATTTCGACCACCTGGGGCTTTTCAACGTGCCCCTAAACCTAAGTGCACGGGCTTCTGGCATTTTGGCCCCACCGAAATGCGGCCGCCGCGGCCGGGATTCGATCCCGCGACCCTCGGGTCAGCAGTCGAGCACCATAATCAGTAGACCACAACGGCGGGTATTTTTACCTCGAATGTTTTCCCACAAAGGCGAATGAGCACGAATGAAAAAAAAAAGCGCGAAGATAGTGTTGATAACATTTCGATAGAGCGATGAAACGAAGCAAGCAGTGCCAGAAGATAAGGACCACATGGCCTAGACCACGGTGCAAGAAATGCTTTAGGTGAGAGAACGGCGCGGAGGGAGCGCTCGTTGGGGAGATGCGGATTATGTTCTCGTTTTCCGCGTGCCGAGAGATGGCGCGCCGGGACCGTGGCGGGCTGCTGGCAAATTTCGCAAAGCACCTCCAGCACGTTGGGCGACGGCATCCAAATCTGAAAAACAGAGTTATCGCGCGATATCGACCACGCGATATGTCGCGCGACTCCTGCAACTACACCGAGAGGTCATCCAACCGGTGGTGATGAAATACAATGACAGGGTCATCTTAGCCTTAGATCTGAAGGGGGCCTTTGATAACGTTAAACATAGCGTCATTCTCGAACACCTCAGTGACACCGACTGTGGACAGAACACGTTCAATTACGTCGAGGACTTTTTATCGGACAGAGCCGCCCTGATCCGCATAGAAAACTCAGAATACGGACCGTATCAAATGGGTACTAGAGGGACACCGCAAGGGGCTGTCCTTTCTCCCATCCTATTTAATATCGCCATGATGCATCTACCACGTCAGCTGGCGGGCATAGAGGGCATTCACCATGCCCTCTATGCAGATGACATCACGGCTTGGGCAACACAAGTGAACTTGGGTAGTATTGAGGACAGCCTGCAACAAGCTGCAGAAATTGTACACACCTACACGGCGCGCTGCGGGCTCCAATGCGCGCCCAACATGTCTGAATTCCTTCACATCAGAGGCATGTCTAAAGACAACACAGATTCATCACGCTTCCTACGGGCCCAATCAGACGAGCGGAGGAGATCAGGGTCCTTGGCCTATACATTCACCAACAGCTCCGAATTGACACAACACTGACCAAACTTAGGAAAATAGATGACCAGGTGGGTCGCATGATCCGCAGGGTCTCCAACAAGAGGGGGGGACTTCGGTGCAAAGATGCGTTGCGGCTGGCGCACGCTTTTGTAACCAGCAGGGTCATGTACTCCGTCCCTTACCTCTACCTCCGCAAACATGAGGAAGAAAAAATCGAAGCAGTCATTAGGAAGACGTTAAAGAGGGCTCTTGATCTTCCGATCTCTACATCCAACAGCCGTCTCAAGGCTTTGGGTGTGGTCAACTCATATCGGGAGCTTAGGGAAGCCTATCTCCTCAACCAGTATACACGGTTGGCCCAAACAAACTCTGGCCAAAGTCTATTTGCGCGACTGCATATAAAACATGACTTCGACCTACAGGAGCGGGTCAAGGTACCAGAACTGTGGCGCACAGCCCTTCTGGTCCGACCTCTCCCCACTAAAATGGACAGAGATGAACACACCGCACGACGTGAGGCGCGCGCTCGGGCGCTGGAGCTACAATATGGACAGAAGAGCGGTGTCTACTACGTGGACGTTGCTGGCCCAAACCCTGAGGGGTGGTACACAGCCGCTGCTATTCACGAAGGAACACAGGTGGATGGGCTAACCTTTAGGGCGTATACTGTAACACAGGCTGAAGAGGTCGCCATTGCCCTTGCGGCCTCTCACAGTAATTCCAGATGCATTATTACGGATTCGCGGGGCGCGTGTCGCAACTACGTAGCAGGGTACATCTCACCCTTAGCCTACAAAATACTGCGAAACTGCATAAGGGACACGGACCCTCACCCGAAACGTATTATTTGGACTCCGGGTCATCAGGAATTGCGGGGAAATGAGGCTGCAGATGCGGCTGCCCGAGCGCTCATTTCCGGGTTTCCTCCGTCAATCCCAATGGAGACAGACGGGGAGGGTTACCCTCTCCTCCGGTATAGGGAAATTCTGGAATATTATAAGGAAATCCATCGCCGTTACCCTCCTCCTGCAAGGGGGTTGAAGAAAGCAGATGAGCGCATCCTGTTAAGACTCCAGACTAACACAATGTTATGTCCTGCAATCAAAACATTTCGACCCTACGGTCACAGGACAGTGCCAGCACTGTGGGGAGGTGGCGGACACCTACCACATGGTGTGGGCCTGTCAAAACAACTCAGCCCTTACTCCTCACCCGAACCCTACCCGAGAGGACTGGGAGGCGGCCCTGCTCGGCTGCTCAGACCTTCAGGCCCAACAGGCCTTGGTACAGAGAGCCAGGGCGGCGGCTTCAACCAATGGGGTCCCGGAATAGAGACTCCACCTAGTCTGTAAGAACCTCTAAAGAGGTCCCACGCCTCTCCTTGTAAATAAATGCTTTTCACCACCACCACCACACGTCGCGCGAACGGCCCGTTTCGTCGCTCGTCGCTGCGCAGTGCATCTTCGCGCATATGGGGTTTGGCCATAGAGTAATATAAAAAAGGTTCAGAGAGGACACTCCCGTAGGCCCCTGCGGCTGATTTGGGTTCGCAGCGCACCAAACGGAAGTGGGGAATCCTAACAGCCGCCTCAGAGATCGGAAATCGCAAAAAAAAATTAAAAATGCCCATCTCAGAGGCCATTATTTAGCTATAGGTAAAATTACACGGCCCCCGAGACCACTTCTGTTCGTGTGATTGTCTCGGAGGTCATATATATATATATATATATATATATATATATATATATATATATATATATATATATATATATATATATATATATATATATATATATATATATATATATTAACCCGTTATTTGCATGCATAAGTAGCTTCGTGTGTAAGCCACACCGCCAGAGCGGCGAGCACACAATGCCATTGTTTATGCGGACACGACAATCGCTGGGAGAGACGAAACATTTTATTTCAAGTGACATTCTCAGTAAACACATACAAAAGATGGGTGCACTGCACAATGCAAGACAGCTGCCACATGTTGAGACAGCTGCCACAGTAGGAATAAATAGGCGATATTTAGAAAATTCCCACCATACAATAAAAGTGCAGAAGACAGCATTAGCATCACAGAGGAAAAGGGGATTTCAGAGTGAAAAGGGGACGATTTTTCAGAGTGAAAAGGGGCCACTCGATTTAAGCGAATGAAGAATATGTATGACCATCCAAACACTAACTATATCTGAACGGCAAAATAGTGCCAAAGATACGGACATACTTTGATAGTTAGCTAATGATAACCACAACTTCAAAATTACATCTTGGAAAGGTGCAAAGGACTACCTGTCGTCTCGCGGAATCCTGAACCACTTAGTACCACGCTCTCTCCCTATCCTGCCGTTGTTGCACCAGGCAGCGCAGCAGTAGCTGCCGTAGTACTTGACTCCGGACGGCATGACCTGGAAAAAGAGAAAAAAGTTTACCGTATTTTCTCTGGCCTTCGCACAAATTGTCTCCGACGCACTTCTCAGCGCCTTTTCGCGAAAAACAGTCCCAAGCAGTTGCCGCAGTGAAAACAAAGCAACCTTCGGTGCATGAACTACTGAGGCAGCATTTAACGAGAATATTACGTCGTAGCCACGGCCAACGAACACTGTTCTCATTTCTCAAGTTCTCTATAATTCGGCTCTTAACATAGGCGTCAAGCAAACTGCGAATACCACAAATAACGATTCTAAGCATAACTGCACTCTTTTACACATTTGCACACCCACGCAGTGAATTAGAACTGCGTGTAACGGCGTGTAACGGTGATGTAACGGCATTGTATGTACAAAGAAAACCTTACGACGCAAGCGGCGACTCATTTTTGGCGCCAAGAAACGATTTCTTCGCTAACGTGCTGCGCAGCATTTCAAGTTGCTATTTCTTAATGCAAAGCAATTCACGAGCATCATACGCGAAGCGTGAAGCACAAAGAAACTTTCGGCGCTAAAACACAAAGTGCGTCAAATGTCAACTTAAAGCTGTAGCGACAAATACATTGCAAAGTAATGAAGGGAAAAAAGAACCTAATGACGGCGTTCTTACCAAGCAGCCGCCAAGCAGAGTGACTTCCCGGCAGACGATCCCAGCGAATTCCACGGAGCAGGTAGAGCCAATTTTGTATGCGTCGCCGCTCATGCCGCGTCGTCTAGCCATGCCAGCAATCCTGACCATATATGGTCATGACAGCTACCAATCGATGATTTCGAACTGTCCAATGGCAGACGATAAAAACGGATTTAGAGCCGCACTGCGAGCCAGCGGAAGCCACTGCCGCAGCCACATAGTCTGACAAAGACAAGTAGATGTATCGTGAACCAGAAAAGGTACTGCAGTAGATAACTAGTACGCGCGTTCTCTTGGAAACAGGGAGTGACGTGCTGCCGTCTGACGGCTGGCGAGAAGCTGCGTAGCTCCGCCGCTTATAGTGTCCACTCTTGTCATTTTCTGTTACTCTATGGTTTGGCCTTCACAGTTCACGTGCTACGTTAGCCGTGCAGTGCACGTACTTTTTCTTGTTGCTGCCGTTGCTCTTTGAGCTCGTTTTTGAAGATCTTATATCGTGGCGAAGTGCTTTTTTCCCCTGCGGAAGAATGAGCAAGGGCTGTGTGCCCTTTTGCAAGAGTGGCTACAAATCTTGCAAAGATAAGTTCGCGCTTTTCACGCCGCCAGCATGCGAAGAAAGGCTTCAGGCACGGAGGCGTGCGATACCACGAAAAGTCCGCGTCTTATTAGTAGACAGCGCCTACTTATCTACCTTAAACGTGAGAAATTATCGTGCAACACCGAATCGCACACCGTCCTCGCGAGCTTAAACGCTAGGTCGCGTAGCTTCTTATCAGTGATAGAAAATTTTTACCTGAGATTTACTTAAGTTCTTCAAAAACAAGGACCCATAAGACCGGGACGCTCATTTAATAAAGTGAAACCTACATTGGCATGCGTTTGTTTAATTCTAGTTACGAAGTTTAATGTCACAGGACTTCAAAATTGGAGATACGATGCGGCATTTTGAGTTGCTGAATTAATTTTGATTACCTGGGATTCTGAGGTGCGCAAGAAATCAAAAGAAACGGGATATTCCTGCATTCCGCTCGTTTCGAAATGTAATCGCCGCGGTAGCGAACGTTTGACAAATGGATGTGCTTCGTCAAGACGGCAGACAGGACGCAGCGCTAAGCAGTATTAGAGAAGCGAGTTGGGCTAGTTGGTGCGTATTAACTGTGGACATATCTATTCTAAAAAGACAGGGCGTGCAAACACGGACACAAGAAAGAAGTCAGGACACCACAAACGCCGGCGTTTGTGGTGTCCTGACTTCTTTCTTGTGTCCGTGTTTGCACGCCCTGTCTTTTTAGAATGAATACTTACCAACTAGCTTAGCTCTCTGTTATTCTAAGGACATATCTACCAGCGCGAAAAACACAAAGGACTAGGTCAAGACGGCAGACAGGACGACGACGGTAGACGGCAGACAGGACGACCTACTCCTTTGTGTTTTGCGCGCTAGTGAATGTGCTTCGCCTCAGCGACCGTATCAGTTGAGTGAGCATGATAAGAGGGTGCCATTTCTTGTACTAAATACTTCAGGCACCGTTGCATTAATCATATTCGCTATTCGCCTTTTCGGTCGGTTTCAAGATTGCGATAGCAGCAGCAGGTGTTGCACCCAAGAAACTTCCGGTCACTTCAATTATCACTCTCTAACGCCGAAGCAGTAAGCATGCTTTTGAAGTTGTGCCAGAGTAAGGAAAGGCTCTTTTTCCGCTTTTAGGTAAAAAAAAGGCGCTTAAAGTGAAGGACTAACTCTTATAATGTTGTGTGTGCAGCTTAGAAAAATATTTATATAAAGTATTTGGCCAGACACAGGGAGAAATGTGTTGAAAATGTGCCGGTTACTCACTAAGGCTTTTGTTCCTCGCCAACGCTACGCGGCTACTCCGGCGCACAAAACCGGAAGTCGTCCAGCAGCTTTGTTTGTAAACAGCGAAAGGGTCTATATGCACATTGGTTAACTGTAAGAGCTTCAACAGTAGGCGTAGGCTCCGGCCGCTGTGCACACGGTGACTTTGCGTCCACTTGAACGGGTCGTAGAGTGCCTCGATGCGAGCGGACGTCAAGGCAACCTACCGATGGATGGATGGATGCTATGAGCGTACCCTTTACAACGGGGCGGTGACAAGTGTGCCACCAGGCTCGACAAAAAAAAAAGAAAAAAAAATCTTGTTTCTTCTCCCCCCCCCCCCTTTTTTTAAATGTCGGCCTAATGTCTCTACTTCAATGAAATCTGTCTTACTACAGGAAAAAAAAAAAAAACGTAAATTCTCAGCCCAGTTCTCTGCCCTTTACGGCAGAATGTCCTATTTTTTCCCGATATTTATCTTTGTCCTTTCTCTAGTTTTCTGCCGCCAATCCTCTAACCGCCTCTCACTTATCTCTATCGCGGGCGTGTTCAGCTTTTCATTGTTGTCCCTAAAACTCAAGGCTTCACGTAGGCTCGTGCCCAAACGTACACCTGGGAGGATATCTCCACATTCAATCAGAACATGCTCCGTCCTTTCCTTATCTTCCCCACAGCATGTGCATTGTTCTTCTTCTTGACTGAATTTCGCTTTATGACTACGCGTTCTAAGGCAACCCCAGCTCGCTTCACACAGTAAAGCGCTTCTTCTTGAATTATCGTAAAATGTCTGCCTCCTTATTTCATTTTTGCCCTTTCCGTAGTTACTCAGAGCCGGTTTTTTCTCTATAGCTGCCGTCCAGTAAATCTTCTCTGCCTCTCTGACTTTTCGCTTAGCGCTCTTTGTTGAAATATTGCTTACACTACCAGCCGTATATTTACTAGTGAGCCTCCTAGTTCTTTTTCTCCACTGTGTGTGCACGCTCTTCCTATAGAAATAGCGAAACACCTTCTCTGCCCACCTACTCTCCTTTATATTGCTTAGCATCTCTTCGAACTTTATTTTGCTCTGAGCTTCCCTCGCCTCAAAACCTGCCCATCCCATATCGCCCTTTACAGCCTCATTTGTCGTCTTCCCGTGAGCACCCAACGCGAGGCGTCCCACATTCCTTTGATTTACATCCATTCCCGATTGCACCTCTGCCCTCATGCACACCACTGAGCTCCCAAAAGTAAGCCCCGGAACTATTACACCTTTCCACAGACCTCGAAGGACCTCGTACCTATTGTATCCCCACAACGCTCTGTGCTTCATTATTGCAGCATTCCTCTTTCCTTTTGCTGCCGAGGCTTTTTCCTGTACCTCCATGTATCTATCACTCTCATTTACCCATACTCCAAGGTACTTGTATTCGCTTACCCTCGGTATTTCTTGGTCTTGTATTGACACCGTCTGATCACAGGGATCATTGAATACCATCAATCCACATTTCGTTACAATAAATCCTAGTCCAAGGGCTTCACCTTCCCTTCCGCATTTGTCCGCCAGCCGCTGTATATCCTCTCGACTGTCAGCAAATAAGACAATATCGTCAGCATAAAATAATCCTGGAAGCTTCTGCTCAATCATCACGCCGCCCTGTTTGTGTGACAGATTAAAACCAATGTTGCTACCTTCTAGCGCTTTTTCCATATTCACCATGTACAGCATGAATAACAGCGGGGACAAAGGACATCCCTTTCACAGCCCCTTGCTAATATCAACGTTCTCTTTGCTACATATTCTTTTCTATTCTATGCAGACTGTATTTTCAAGGTATATCTCCCTCAAAAGCTGTATGCAGTCGTCGCCTATGCCCGTTCCTTTCAATATATCCCTCAAAATTTCCTGATTAACGTTGTCGTACGCCCCAGCGATGTGTAGAAAAGCCACGTACAAGGGCCTATTTTCTATTTTAGATATTTCTATACCGGGTCGAAGTTGGTAGCGCCATCTCTCGGGTTGCTTGCGAAGCGGAACATAGTCGCGCAACGGGTAGTTCTGGCGTTCGCTCACCTAATGTATTTCTTGCACCGTGGCCTAGACGCTAAACGCATACTCGAGCTTTATTTTCAAACAACTCCAAAAAGTGTGGCAAGAGATTCAATTGCTCTCGCAGTCAACTGTGGAGAATGAAATAGGTCCTTAACAAGAAACGCGCCGAAATTTTAAATATGACCGGGACGTCTCGGTCATATTTAACAAACACGCTTCTATGAATCTTGTTTCTTTTTAAATATGACCGAGACGTCTTGCTGAAATCTAATGTGACACTGCAGAATTCAAAAATTCCAAACTTATCCATTAGTGTCTGCAGCAGGAACTCGGCAACATTTAGCTTATGGATAGAGCAACGCACACACGCACATATTTGCGGAACGTGTGAGCCGATCGGCCTCTTCTGGTGGCAAGTTCTTTATTTTGATATGTGCATCTTTGCCGTAGTTATTTTTTAGCCCTGAACAAGCCGCCCCCCCCCCCCTACTACCCACATACAAAAGCACCGACAAAAAAGTTATGAAGTTCGGTAAAATACCATACAGCAGTCTTTCAGCGCAAGTAATGCTTTACCCTAAGTGCACGCAGAGTGTGTTGGGAATGCAGCAAGGACGCTGAAATGTGAGCTAAGCGAATGCGACCGACGAAAGAGCAAGACGTGACATAGCAAAGTTTTCGCGTGTGTATATTTATTTATGTCAGTGTATGTTTCGCCGATAGTTGGATAAGTACAAGAGCAAAGCAGCGCAAACTATACGTACCTCACAGATAACTCAGGGCTCTGGCTGCTGAAGCTGCATCGCTGAAGAGTCTCCGTGAAGCGGGCGCCGCGATGGCGACGATGTGCTGCTTACAGAGCGAGGACGCGCTACCGGAGACGAGCGTTTGTTAGGTGCGCGAATTTTTTAGTTCAATCCACCAGTCACTTCTCCACTCGTCGGATTTATTACTTTTATATTTTAATGGCTTTCGTTCTTTCTTCTTGTTTTCGCCTGCCTCATCTCAGAAAGCTTGCGCCCAAAACTTACGACGTGTGCTGGAGAACGTCAGTCGGCTTTCGTTGCGTCGGACCAGCAGCGTGAGCGAGTCCTTTGCGCAACGCAAGAGATCATTGTAAGCACAGAAAGCAGAGCCACGAAAGCCGCTCCCATAGCGAGGCGCAGCCGGGCTTTTACAGCTGTATCAAGTTGCAAGTTTGCTATGCTTCTCGCTCAGTATACCGAGAGCTGGCGACGCCTTCTGACGCCTTCATTACTACAGTGCCGGCGTATGTTCGACGAGTCAGGCAGCCTATACGATGCCGACGCATCACCATGATCCCCTGAAGCGCGCTGCGCTTCGACGCATCTTTTTATGTTGTGTTTCGACTTAATGTGGTTGTGCACTATATATTCCTTTCGCATGAGAAAATATTTTTAAAAGTGTTTTTCATGCGTGAAAATAACAGAAACTTCCCGTGTGGACATTTTGTGTTCCGCTTCTTTTCAGGACGCTTCATTATTTGCGATTTGTCCTTTTCCAAGGAGACTTTCAAGGCTGGCTTTATTCCGCACTAAACGAAGTGGTGAGGTGGGCTGGTTGTGTGCTGGAGCTTGGGTTCATGGTTGCAGCCCTAAATTAACAGACGCACAAAATGTAGACTGCCCAAGCAGCGGATTCATACCACTTTGAGTTAAACAAGCAAGTAGGCTTGACCAGCGCTCGTCCAGTCAACTTGTTTTCGCTCTCTCTGGCTGTGCGTATGTACAGTACTCACGGAGTGAAATGGGACACCCGGAGCGCGTGGCCGCCGGTACATGCAGCGCCGTTCATGAGTGCTAGTGGAATTAAGGTGTTGCATTGTGGTATAGAGCGAGGGAGAGAAAATCTACGCTGCTGAATTGCTTCTTCCGGTCGCCAACGAGCCGGCCTGAAGATCACCACACTGCCAGCGTGGCGCTGCAAGGCTTGCACGCTTTCTTACGCCGAACGAAATGGCTTGTCAGTGCGCACCTCCTATATTGCGGCGCGAGCAGAGGGCGCGCTCTCGTTAGACGCGCTTTGGCGATGCGACACACATGCTGTGCAAGTAATACACCCGATTCAGCTAAGCGGTTCTCCCTTTCTCACGTTAACGAATGTTATAAAGCGTGGTGGAAGAGTTAAATAACGACCGGGCGTCACACAATGCGAATTACGTAACTAGTGGGTCGTCTAAAGCTTCCAACCTATTACAAAGGGTTCAGCCATAATTCTTCATCGTCATCAACCGTCGCATCAACAATGTCCACAAAATGCCTTACAGATGGTACCTCGTTTCTCCGCAGAATGAGGAATAATGTCGTGGTGGGTGCTTCCCATCTTCACAAAATTTATGATTTGTGGCGTAGTGGGTACGTTGCTAGTGTACTTGTATTAGTAACCACAAGAGAGTTTATAACGGGCTCTAGAAATGCCGCTCTTCCAGCTTTCGCTGTGACTGTGCTGCGCTTTCCGCGCAGGCCTGGTGTTTTTTTTTAACACTTTTTTTTACGCATTTCTTGAGTCATGCCCTTTTTCTTTGTTACACAACAAGTCATGTTCCTCCTGCATTCGCACCCATCAGGCTCTCATTCATTCATTCATTCATTCATTCATTCATTCATTCATTCATTCATTCATTCATTCATTCGTACTCTCCCCATGCGCATAGAGTACTTCGCCGCTTTTGCGGACTTACGCACCAAAACAGCCAAATGATGCGCATATTAATACCGATTCCTATGACGGAGGGATCAGTCATGTTTATTTATTTTTCATTTGGGGATTTTAAGCGATGTCTTACGATCACAAACATTAACCTCGTGTGTGATCAAAGTTATTCCCGTAGGCTTAAGTACTGCGCAGTCCTTCGACGCTAAGGGTTCTCTGATCGTAAAATGATTAACGTGCGATGCCCGCGAATCTTTCGATAGAACGTTCAACATCCGCCGCGAAGTGGCCCCATGCCCGACACTCGCACACCCCATCTTAATGCGAGAACACGCACGAATTTATGGCCGCCCCCGGAGGTGGGAGATTTGGCTCCATCGGTCAGGTAGTCTTTAGTAGCACCGAATTTCATTTCCCTCTTTATAAGAAATACGAAACGAATAACAAATTTCACAACGATTTAAAACTGGCCGCGAGATCGAACAGAGTCGGCGCCTAGCGGCGAACGGACGAAACCCCGAAGTGTGGATGCCGGTCAGCCGGGGCCGCTTCGGCAGCACTGTACGCGGTCTTTGTGTACTTCGCGAACTTATGATGGCAGTTGACGACTACGGTGAGTAACCTGTCAAAATCTTATTCTTTGCTTTTTGAACGGAAATTCGTAAATTAAAATTTAAAATTTAATTAAATTAAAAGGAGAGCGAGCGAGCGAGCGAGAAAATATATATCAAGATCGGCAGTGGCGATAAACTCGCTCGTGCATTTTCATTGCTTACGCGGCGAGTAGTAATAATATCTGCGGTTTAACGTCCCAAAACCACGATATGATTATGAGAGACGCCGTAGTGGAAGGCTCCGGAAATTTCGACCACCTGGGGTTCTTTAACGTGCACCTAAATCTAAGTACACGGGCCTCAAACGTTTTCGCCTCCATCGAAAATGCAGCCGCCGCGGCCGGGATTCGATCCCGCGACCTTCGGGTCAGCAGTCGAGCGCCATAACCACTAGAGCACCGTGGCGGGGCCTTACGCGGCGAGTCAGCGCTCACAAAACGACACTCTTTATTATGCACCAGATCATGCATACAGGCTAAATTCATGTTCATATATCAAAATGGAGCAATAGGAGCGTAAGGAACAAAATAGGCATTTGCCTAAAATCCGGTCTCTAATAATAATATTTCTTGGGGTTTTACGTCCCACAGCCGCGATATCATTATGAGCGACGCCGTACAGGAAAGTTCCGGAAATTTCCACCACCTGGGGTTTTTTGTCGTGTACCTAATTCTAAGTACATGGGCCTCAAGCATTTCGCCTCCATCAAAATGCGGCCGTCTAGATCAGGATTCGATCCCGCGACCTTCGGAACAGCAGTCGAGCACCATAACCACTAGACCACCGTGGAGGGTAATTCCAAGTATTACAATGAATAGCTTAAGAGAACCACTAAGGACTACAATGTGCTCTAAAGTTTATCTCACAATTTATAGTTTATTTTCGCTGAATTTCACTGCTGCCATATCGTCCGTCGCGCCCAGTGGCCGAGGCGCGCAATAACGGCGGTGTAGTCGTCGGAGCCAATGACGAATGACGAAAAGAATTAAAAAAAATGAAAAGGAATAATTTAAAGTCTGGGGTCATATACATTTCATGCAAGGGGGGTCATTCAACCACGCCCATTACTCAGATTTCATCAGAAGACGAAGACCTTTGCCCCCTGCTGGATGTTACGGGACCACGCTCGCGTCGCTTCTTATCAGACATGTCTAATAAACGCGACGCCTTCGCAGTCAAGACGCGAAATTAGCTGCGCGGTGCCTTAAATAGTAGCCTCTTGGGGCACGAGCCATTATTGCGGTCCGAGTTTCGAGAAGTAACCTCTCGCGTGGTCTTTCGAGTCGAACAGATACACGCGACATTTATGAGCATCTTGAAGTGATCGCTTGGCGTGTATGCGGCGAGAAGCATTTGTCTGAAGCACGTTTGCCCGTTTTTCCTTTAAAATGGCTTTAACGATAGATACGATGACTTGCACTTCACAATATACCTCAAATTTCTGACCACTGATCTGTAACGAACGCTATGGAGTTATGGTAGAAGCACGCTATGTGGAATTCTCTCCCTTACACCATAAAAAACATCGTCGTCTCACTGCGTCTAAAAAAACAACAGTTAAAACCCATGATTTGAATAAATAATGTTGATACGAATGCTTTCTTGTATGTAATCTGTCCTTTTGTTTCGTCTTTTTAATTTAGTTTTGGAATCAATATTACATGATAACGACGCACTAATACTGTTCACGTTGGCTTTCCTTGCGTAGTTTCCGCGTTAGTGGGAATCTGTATTTCTTTATCAAATATATATGTCATCAAAAACATTTTATTGCGATAGCTATTATATGGACACTCTCGGCTGATTTTTGGGTGATAATCCAATTTCTTGCTATCGCATCCATTGCTTCGCCCTTGCGGCGAAACTGTGACTTTTTTTTATGCACTTACAATAAACTTTGACTAATAATGCCTTATATCAATGTAATAGCTTTTTCTGCGCGATTAACTTATGCACCCGTTTCTTCCGTTGCTTTGGTTAGTTCTATACTTCTCCGCTCATTTCGTAATTCATAATACTCATCCACCTGACCTTGGAAGCCCCTTCTGCATAGCTTTCGGGTTGTAATCGTGCTTTGCAAAATAATTGATTGATTGATTGATTGATTGATTGATTGATTGATTGATTGATTGATTGATTGATTGATTGATTGATTGATTGATTGATTGATTGATTGATTGATCTGCGAATAAAAGCGATCGTGGGAATGAGTTGACATAGTAGTAAAGAAAAAGCGGAAAACGGAGGCAAATTGCCACCATCAGAAGAGAGAGGAAGGCGAGACGTCGACGCACGGAGGCTCTGTCCACAACGCCGAGGAGAAATCGATTAGACAAATGAGCGCGATGTTAACAAACGATGCGAACAGTGGGTGTCCCAGGATGAAATGATCTTCGCGATTGAATGTGGAAGCAGCCAGTCAGATTAGTAACGACTCATCAATATGATTTCGCCGCTGTCGGCTCTATAGAAAAGTTTTTGTCTCTATTATAATAGTGGTCTTTTCAGTAACGTCTCGGGTTTTTCCATTCGACCGATGTACACTTGACTGATGCTCTCGCACGCGATGCGACCATGCATATCGTGTGCGTGAAAAAGGAGTGACAAGAAATGGCAGAACGTGGGTAGCTCTCCTGCGCTGAAGAAAGAGGAAATGACTCTCAAGGTAAACAGAGCAAGATACAAGAATGCTTCGAGCGCTTGTCCTGTATTTCCCTCATACCCAGGCACTTTATCACCTACATTTCCGTGAAGTATATCACTGGAATAATTTTTACGTGATGCATTTCTCAAGAACACGTGGGCATTCATTTTGCCGTGACTCTCAGTGTATACGCGATCTGAATGTCTCACGAGATGTCACTCGTGAGACATTGAGATCGGTGGAGACAGGTGGAGTGCAAACCTTTCAAACAGAGTTGACACTGCACTCGAGTGCGGCGCCTTCGGAGCTTAGCTTAACGGCGATTTCCGCGACCCTCTTGCGGAAGTGCGAACGCGTCACATGGCGAATGTTATGTTGCTTCCGCATCCGCTATTGCACTTCGCGCGCATTTTGAAGTAGCGTCGCTGGTAAACAAACTCCTGCAGTTCTTGCTAAACCATGGCGAGCTCGTATAACTTGACGCGCGACAATGAAGGCAGCAGCAGCTACGTATGTTATTAAAGCTGTTCTTGCTGCTCTCGGAGTTATCTTGTCGCACAATAACGTGAAAAAGTACAGAAGTACGTACACATAGCAACGGAAAGTCACATCACTGCGACTATTCGGGAATAGGTTACGTTCCAGAGTGTCTGACAAGTGATAATCGGGACGTCATATTCGGTTCGCGCAACCTCAAACCGCGCCAACGCGCAAAGTTCGCGATCGTGCTGAGAACACGCCCGGCTACGCGGCGGTAGGAACTAGTGGGTAAGGAGAACGTACTTGCATCAGTGGAGAGAGTCGAAAACACGCCATTCTTCCGGAAGCCGTAGCAGGAGCGAGCTCACGTGCACCGTCTCAGAGTCGGAGAGCGTAGAGCTCGTAATCACGCACCGGAAGTCGCATTTGAACAGTTCAGTTTAGAAGAGCGCACTCCGCCTGCTAGAGCGCGCTCGCGCTCCTTAACGCGCCCACTGTTTCTGACAGAGCTCTCTTGTGGACAGATCTGTACTTAAGGCAATCGAGCCTCTTCCGTGGGCCCGTGTTGCAAGGTCGCGTCTTCAACTCTCCGTCGAGATGGCGCTGCTTCAATAACAGCGTAATGCACCAACTCTCACTTGCAGAGATTTATGTGCCCGTTACCGTCCTCTCGTACGTAGTATTCCTTTTGTTGGAACGTAGTACCTCTTTAATCGCTCCCGCAGGGAGATGAGTTCCAAAACATATTGATATATAGCCTCGCGATATCACATTTCATCATAGCAATCATACTTATTTTGTATAATAACATCGCATATATTGAAAATTTGCGCTCATATGAAAGCTCTATTCGGCGTGTTTACAAATGATTCACGCTTGCTGGGAAAGATATTTAATACTTCTTCGCGTTTGGCAAAATTAATTACCTTAATGTAAGCTGCAGAGTTGCGCATTGAGCTTGTTGGTATAGCACTTTGTAGGATAAGGGGGTAGCGCAAAGGTCACGGGGAACACGACACAGAGACCCGAACTTGGCGCCAAGCGTGTGCCTGCTTTGCGTTACCTCGTGTCCTGTGTCGGATGGGCTAGACCTTCATCCTACGCAATGTGGAGGTTTCAGTTTACTTACAGAGCTTTGAACCGCTACATCTTTGCGCTCCTGGCTGAGCCACAGGTGCTGAAGTTCTGCGTGTGCGCCCTGTATACACTGGATAGTACACAAGCGTGGCTACTTGGCCTGTGTTAGTGGAGCTTGATATGTTAAAGTCTTCCCGTTTAACGGCACGTGATAACCAGCAAATATACAATGGGGCATCCGGATGGCTCCGCTGCAGGGGCGGCGCCAGGATTTTTTTACTGGGGGGGCACCCACGACAAGTGGGTTCCTTCAGGGGGGCAGGGAGGCTGGGAACATATGAATTGTATTTTGACTATGCTTGCTCTCGGGGGGGGGGGGGCAAAGGGGGGCCAGGCGGAAATTTTGGGGGAGCTGGAGCCGCCCCAAACCCCCCACTGGCGCCGCCCCTGCTCCGCTGTACCGCAAACGCTGCCATGCCTAGCATGAATGTAGTATACTGAACTCACACAAAATAGAAAAAAAATACTAGTAGAAGCACAGCAAAACAAAGGCGAGGTGGATGCCAGCCAGCCTTTAGAGACTGCGAAACTTCTTAATCCATCCGCATTGCCTACGGCATCACAATTCCTAAAGCTGAGCTTGGCGCTCGCGTTCCCGTCACGCGCAGCGCTTCTCTCTCTCCTGCTCTCTGTGCGCGCGTGTGCGCGCGTTTGTGCAAGCGCATTGACGGGCTGCAGTGCTGACGGCAGGCGTCTGGTGTTTGAAGGGGTTTAACCCTCCCCCCCCCCCCCTTTTACACACGCACAAATAAATTTCTCACGACAACCTTTCACCCACCGCAACGAAAAGTGTCAGGAGACTGGCAGCGAGGTGTGCCCCAGAAAACTGGAGGGTAAGTATTAGATGAAAGATGAAGCGAAATGGGGCAAGGGGTGCAGGGAGATGGGAAGGGGGGGGGGGGAGACTTATCATAGCAGTAGCGCTGAGCCTCAATGCCGATTGAACCAATAAATGGTGAGCAGTCGAAATGAGCAAGAGACGTTTCGTTCCTAGTTCAAGCCGAATAAAAAGCAGGGAACGTAACGCTAAAATATCGAGATATAAAGTTTAGTCGAAAAAGAAAAGAACAAACTGAGGTAGGCGTAATGTTAGACTGCAATAGATACAGGAAGGCCCGATTAGGTCTGACTGGTTAAGTGAACACCCAGTTTTAAACGGCACGCCATCGAGAGTGATGACTATCATTGCGATGCTGGCTTTTGCACTCTCCCCCCTCTCGCCCGTCTCGTATCATTCACACACACGAGAAGTCTTCGTCGTCGTCGCGAAGGACAAGTGAGTCAAAGGTGCGGCGTGCATGTCAAGTCTGATTGCGAAAAAGGGACTATTAATTGTGTATGGTTGCTGAAAAAAATTAACATAATAAGCATACCGGCACACACGATACGCATATGCGTTGTAAACTGAGAAACGGTACATAGTGACGTCAACTTTTTCTACTTCTGCAAACGGACAACGCCCTTGTCGGCAGCAAACCGTGTGATCTGAACGAAGACATCAAGCACTATTTGAAAATAGATCCCGCCTGTTTTGATATGGTGGAATGTGCAATGAAAAATTGCACGCGACATCGCCTCTTCTTGCTTAGGAAACAAGCAGACCTCAAGTGTGGAGGACTGAGCGAAGGCAGCGTTCATATATCATTCAACCTTGCTCGCTTAAATGTGAAAGCATGATGTGTGTGCAAGCCCAGTCGCGTTGACCACTAACCAAGCATCTACATTGTGCCCAATAGGACGGAAACGCTGTCGTAGAAACTCGGTTTTTTTATTATGCACGAGCATGCATGAAACAACAGATATGAGAGCATATACATTTCGCATGATCTCCACTGCGTGATAAATTGGTTTTGACTTGCTGTCCTGGCTTCTAAGGCCCACTAATAGGCTCCTAATGACAAGTAAAGGCCATCAAATAATACCTGCATAATGTTCAATAGCAATGGCATCCTAATTAGTGGTAGCAACGCTAAACGTTTGTTGCGATGCATTGGGAAGCCATGACAAACACGGGATTTTTCGCTTGCACATGCAGGCAGTACAGAAAGGCGCGCAGATGCCACCAGTATTTGGCGAAGCGCAAAGAGATTTTAAACAACCAGACCGCCTGTTCGGATGGAAGTGACAAAAGAATAAAAAGCATTCAAGTATTAAGGAGCATCGCAAGTTACCCGCCTTAAAATGACCAGATTTTATAAAATTCGCACTCACTCCTCACATTTGCTTGAAGGGTAAAAAAAAGATACTAACAGCTTAATAGCACATGCCCCTCGTCAAAAGCCCAGCATGTTCCGGAAGATAGAGCTCTCCGCTTTGTTTCTCTGCAGTAACACAATTGCACGTCCTTTTGACTTTTTCTTAAAGCGGCGCTCACTGAGTACGGCGCAAAGCCTCTTGACTCTTCCAATGCGCCGCGGCAAGACAAGTATGTCACACTGCAGGCACGCACACTTAGAAGAACACGCTGTTTAAAGGTCCGCATCCTCCGAGCTAAATCCGTGCGTCGGGTTGCAGTAATTACTCAAAATTAATACTATACACAGCTTCTGTGCACCGAGGGCAGCGCTCTTGGCATGCAGACGAGAAGGAAAGCCGGCTTACATGCTTTTCTCTCAGGCTGCAGCGCATTTGCATAATGCGAAGGCAACCGCTTTATACTTTGAGTGTCATCAGCAAGCTACAATACCCCGGTAGTGGGCCCTAAATGAAGGAGATGTTGCCGGGAGTTTTCCGTTTCGTTTTTCATGCCTTCGGCTTTTCTCGTTCAGGTGATAGATGAACGCACAAAGAAAGCGACCAGCGCGCGTTATAAAAGCGGGCGCGCGCGCCTTCGTTTCGCCTGCAGGAACTGATAAAGCAAGGCGCCACTTTTTGTCATCCCCCCCCCCCTAAACGCCCCAGTAAAACGTTTCTTTTTCTTTCCCTTCTTTCTTTTTTTGCGCATTGTTATGCGCGCATGGAGGTCGAAATTCGCTTTGCCTGTGGCTTCCTGGCTTTGGTGATTGATGATAACGAGGCAAGTTTATCCCGAGTGCCGGCGCAGAGAGGGCGAAGCAAACGAGTAAACAAGCAAAACGTGACCAGAAACGAATGACCACGTGAACTCACCGCTTTCGTTCCCTTCGCCGCGGTGCTTCGTGGGGCCACGAAAGGAAATATATTAAAGCGCTTGTTTCCGACGTCCTGTCATCCGTTACTCTGCGCTGTACGTCTTGTTGCACTTACCAAAAGCGTTGACGCGTCGTCCTTTATTAGTTACCCGCTAGGGGCACCTCCTTCTGCGGCCCACACACGCTTTCTCGATGCCCCTCCATTTTCCGCACCCTTTTGAACCTGCGGTCGGCCTTGTTTTTCGTGAAAGCTGCGCTGGCATTTTTCGTGCGTTCGTTCTCGACCCCGTGAAAGCCGAGCCGCCCTCGTGGAAAGAGCCGATGCTCGCCTACAATTGCCTCTCACCTTCACTCTATTGTGGGTGCGTTCCGCAAACAAAATTTAAGTATATTTAACAAAGAAAAATATTCGATTTGGTTCGATTGAATTATTGTCGAACGACGAGGGGTGTGGAGTAGCGCGTAGGGAGACGGGCAACTGCGAAACCTGGTAGAGTTTCGAAAAACTACGAGGCATACACTACTTTTTTTCGTCAAGAGAAAATTACAGAGAAAGGTCGTTATCGTTTCTTGTTGCTAAAAAGCTTATTCTGGCGTAATAGGTGTCTGTCTCGCAGACGTATAGATCGCACATCTCATTTTTATTCTTTTTTAAATGCATTTCCATGCTGACCCAATGAGACAATCCGTCACGCAAGAAGATGATGACTATAAGGAAATAAATTTGTCAAAGAAAATAAGTTTCCTTGGTGGTGTCAAGCTTAAGTGAGGTCTCCATGACCACGAAAGCAAGTGTCTTAGTCATTAGACTGCACTCTCACGCTTGCAGAATGGGAATATGTCTGAACCATATACGATCTCTGGCACGCCATGTGAAGCCGACACTGAGGATTGTACTCGTAAGGAAAATTCCGGCTTTGCGAAAATTTGATGCCAAACATGCGTTTCGGTGGTCGCAGGATGCGCATTCCATCGGGCCGTTCCAGACGCTGACGGACGCTAGAAAGGAGATGAAAGACGCCATGCCGGTGCCCGCCGAAAACATTTTAGGGAAGGCTGCGGCCTATAATAGAGCTATACGCTTACGTATCATTCAGACAACTACCAAGGGAGATTCGGCGTTAACTTTTTTTTTTATTTGAGAGCAGCTTACCCAGCAGGCCCGCGAGGCGGGGAGGAGTCAAGACCTCGACGTCCCCACGTGGGAGGCCTAGGCCCAGCCAACTACGCTGCTGGTTTCATTAAAAGTTTGCCCCTCGTCCTTGAGAGGAGCTGACACTCATGAGCTGTTTCGAGATAGCGTTTTCCGTTGCGCGATTATCACAGCTGGATGCCAGATAGTTCGTGCATACTGCTTGAAGCGCGCACGTGCACGGTTCGTACACACGACACAGGCCCGCTTTTTAAATTCTTAGTTTATGAGCCACAGTACGCACCGAAGTAGATTTCCTGTAATCCTACTTACCTAAGAACGAATACTCATATGTGTCATTTAGAGTGGATATGATTGGCTGTTTTAATTGTAATGTAAACATAATAAAAATCGAATGACTGTACCGCTGCCCACGAATGTCGCGCTGTTCAAAAATATATGCTGAAAAAACGAAAAACACAAAAAAACGTATTTCATGAGAATGCTACCTGTATACGCAATGCTGAAATGTGCAACAAGATTTTCGTTTTTTTTTTTCGCTGTTTCGTTTTTTGCACTTACCTATCCTTTCATTATAGAGCTCTGTTAGGCTTGGATCTCTTAGGAGTGCGGCACACCGCCTCAACTGTTTCGCTTCATACCCATTCTCGTGTGTCTCGCAAAACTTCGCTCTGTGCAAGCCTCAAAGAACGTCAGGCAGACTCACTGTAGCATAGAGACAGAGATTCCGTTGCTCTTTTGCACGCACGGCGAGACACCGTCGGCTGTATTTGCTGAGCGCCTCCGTACTTGCGGTTGCTGTCGCCAAGACCAGCTGGTTCATTTGCACGAAATTGGAACTCCAAACGCACAGCAGGAGACGAGGAAAGTCTACACGAATGCATGTTTGCCCGAGTTTTGCGTAGTTCCAAGTGTTACATCAAGAGACAAAAAGAAATAATCGACTTTTCGTGCTGTTCAAACTATCAAGCCCCGCTAACGCAATCACGGGCCTGCTTTTTTAAAACAACTTGCCGTTCGTTGCATGAACATTGAATGCTTTTGGAATGTTGTCTTAGGGGGGGGATCGGTGATCTGTGTTCGTTCCGCGTTCGTTCTGGCGGTGTTACGTCACAAAAGTGGGCGTACCGCAGCTCTCTTCAGCCGAGAGGAAGAGGACAGCCAATCGTCAAGCTGTGAGCGGCGAGCTTTCCGGAAGTAGACGCGCATCATTTGTCCTCGGCAAAGGGACCGAATATTTCAAAACGAAGTGTTTCTCGCCTTCTAATAAATACAGTTGTTATACGTAAAGATATTGTTTCTTCTTTTCAAGCTCAAGCAGTTTCTGAAACAGCAATAGCTTTGAGTGCTGATATTTATTGGTGTTAGTTTTTCTAACGGGCTTGTTATGTTAAGTCGCGCACGCGAAAAAAAAAAAAGAAAAGTAGCGGTTGGCGCAGTTTTTCAAAATATCGTCCCACCGGAATGTCTGGCTTGGCTCCCGGGTGTCGGATCGTCAAAGGGAGTTTCTGCTGGCTTTTATAAAAGAGCACCCACAGATAGCTACGCCGTCACGCCCGCTGGGGCCGTCGTTCACGAGTGAGGACCGGGACGACACCTGGCAAGAGCTGGTAGCGCTTTTGAACTAAGAAGTCCCTGCGCGTAAGACCACAGCCCAGTGGCAGGCCCGTTCATTTCGTTCGCACTGATCGTTTCGAGAACTGAAAGCGACGCCGCACTCGCTCATGGCTTCAAACGCATCTCGCACCTCCAACCGTAAAAGAAGCACACGTCGCAAGCGCCATTTTCTGAAAATCAGCTGTTGCGGCAGCCGCAACCGCCGCATCATGCCGTGCGAAGCCGTTTGTTCGCTCGAGAGAACGCGTGCGAACGGCCTCGCGATCCGTTCGTTTGTAGCAGACGACATATGCTCGTTATGACGCGTTATGACGTCACCAAAAAATAAAAGATCAAGCAAAAAAGAAAAATGGCTACGCCCCTCAGAGACGTGGTTTTTTCCGGCTTCGGCTAATCGCGTGCGCCGCCAGAATGGGTGCAGAACGAACGGCGCAGAACAGAGATATCCGATCACCCTACTCGTTATGACGCGATATGACGTCACCAAAAAAGAAAAGATCAAGCAAAAAAAAAGAAATGGCGACACCCCCCGGCCTTGAGTGGCATTTCCCGCTTCAGCCAATCAGCGCGCTTGTTCTTCCCTAGGAGAACGAACAAGCGGAACGAACAGATCTCCAATCGCCCCCTTAGATTTTGTTAGTCACCTTGTTAGTCAAGTGGATGCAGGGGCACTACGTTGTTAACCTGTTATGAGCTTACAAAATGACGCTGGGAGGCTACTACACGCGCCTTTCTAGAGCCCGCGCTGCAAGCCGCACAACTGTACCCACCAATTGCCTGGTGGTGGAATATTGAAATGCCACAATGAAACACCTTGCATTGTACACGGCTGCCCAGTCTGACAGTTGCACTTCTTTTTTCTTTTTTATTGAAAAGCAAGTGTCGTTTCAGCCATTATGGCACATTACGTTTCTTTTTAAAGCACATTTTCGCATCTCTGCCGCACTAATAGGTTATTTTAGCTTTCAAGCGGTCGCGCCTGAAACCCCAACTGACGCACCCACAAGCTGACCTTTTCACGTCGTTCTTTGCAACTGGGACGAACAGTTTACAGGATGCATGAGGCTGTATGCCGTTTCTCGGAAACCCAACAACGGACTAATCTGGTCGCTATTTAGGCGGTGCTTGCCTAAAGTACTGGCCGGACATTCGAGCTGGCCGCAGCCTCTTTTGTGCCGGAGTTCAAATTCACCATAGTTTTCTTTTCGTTGTTAGGACCTGCCAACTTGTCTTTGTCACCGGTGTAATTTTATCGGGTGCCTCTACTGGTTACTGCGTAAAAGCTGTAGCACTCCTCTCATGCATATACAGCACAAAAAAGACAAAAAAGAAGAGTAAAGAAGTATATTAGTCCGCCAAATAAAATGACCTGCCCTTTTTCTTATTCTTAAATCATAACACTGACGACGCATTGTCGAGGGTCGGCTCCCTATACTACAGCGTTATCAGAAGCCGTTTGGGTGGCCCTTAAAAGCAGGATATACTTATTCCTGATGAATTTAGCCGACAAATATTGCTTCAGGCTGCTGAAGAGAAAAATGAAAGGCGCAAACATCTCCAGCAATTTTTTAGATGTCATCGCTGAATTATCGCTGCGTCCGTGTTAACATGCATTGTGGTGAAAAGATTGGATTTCATTCTTTCACCCGCACATATACTTCATTGACGTGCGCTGAAACCAGTTTTGTACTCCGACGCTTTATTAGTAGTAGTAGTAACTACCAATATTCATTCGCTAAGGTTCTTCAATCGCGGCCTCCGGAGGGAATCCTCATCGAATGCAAGCAACAATATTGCGGCTGCATGCAGTCATGCTGCTATCTCTCAGCTTGCTTCGACCAGATGCCACGTGAAATGCCCTCACTGCACTAGAGACATATCAGATAGAGTCATGTAATCGTAAGATAAATTCCGGAGATCCACGATATCTGCGTATCGCCGCGAGGACACTAGCGACCTTGTCAGCGTTGATCAAGCCTTGGGGCTACGCTTGCAATTTCATGGGCAGCCCCGTTGGCACTGGTATCGTCAGCGTGCAATAAAAAGCTTTCTCCTGCGAATGACGCACCCGGCTGTGATCCATTCGGCTGTGTCCGAAGGTCATCCCTGAATTATGTTAGAAGCTGACTCCTTGAAGTTCTCGAAGGCGTCGCGTTGCGTTGATTGCGCGTAAAAAAGCAAAGGCGTCTATTCGCACGCAGGCTTTTATAAGCACGTGTGCTTTTCGACACGGAGCCATCACGCGACATTCGCTCATCGCGTTTATCGTTATGGACTACCATCGAGACAGAGAGACACGAATGATGACGCTGTCGGGCACGGGTTGTGTGCCGCTTCTTTCATGAGTAGAGCTAAAGCTAAGCGCAGCCAACTCAGCCGGTTTACGAAGGCAATTTAAACAGTCGTATCTATACCTAGTGCCTTTCCTCTGAATCGATGGACCGAATAGCGTAGCGCGACGTCCGTCGAACGTATAAATCGATTGAGAGCGCCTGGCTGCATGGTGAAACGCTAGTGCAAAACGCGAGTCCCCTGGTAGCAATATAAACGTTAATCAAATGTCTTCGGCTCAGTTGTTCAGTGTACGGAAGATACACCTCAAGGAAAACTGCAGCATGATCTTAAGGCGTTACTCCTGACGTGGGTCATATTTTTCTATAGAACTCTGAAGCATAAGAAAGGGAGGATCTCGATGAGCTTGAGACAATTAAGCTCCACTGTTTGCGAAAAGACTGATTAAAATACCTCAGTAAAGTCATTCGCATCTGTGTACATACGCAATGTGATCGCCGATACATTAGGTACAGTCAGTTCCGAAAAACGACAATCTCGCTTTGATCGTGACAAAATGCAATAACTCCGGACACGTCAGGGTGCATTAACGAGTGACATGGGACCAGAGGTGCCAAAACCAAGATATTATGAGGCAAGCCGTAGTGGAGGGCTCCGGAAATGTTGACCATCTGGTGTTCCGTAACGTGCCCCGACATTGCACAGTACACGGGCCTCTTGCACATCGCCTCCATCGGAATGCGACCGTCGCGGCCTTCGGGTGAGCAGCCGAGCACCGTAACCGCTACACGACCGCGGCGGACGATCCTCAGCCTAACGCAGACGCTGTTATTCAAAGCCAAACTGCAGCTTTTGGAACAGTAAAGTGCAGTTCCCAAAGCGGCATTTATCTGAATCTCTTGCGTTGGCGCCGTGCTGTATTACTTATAACAGCGGAGCAAGGGGGTGATCGGAGATCTCTGTTCGTTCCGCGTTCGTTCTGGCAGTGTTACGTCACAGAAGTGGGCGGTCCGCAGCTCTCTCCCACCGAGAGGAAGAGAACAGCCAATCGTCAAGCGGCGAGCTTTCCGGAAGTAGACGCGCATCGTTTGTCCTCGACAGGGGGACCCATATACTTCAAAACGAAGGGTTTCTCGCCTTCTTATAATTACAGTTGTTATACGAAAAGATATTGTGTTTTCTCCTCAAGCTCAAACAATTTCTGAAACAGCAATAGGTTTGAGTACTGATATTCATTAGTGTTTTTTCTAACGTGGTCGCTATGTGGTGTCGCGCACGCGAAAAAAAAAAAAGAGAAAATGGCGTTTGGCGCAGTTTTTTTTCAAAATGTCGTCCCACCGCAACGTATGCCTTGGTCCTCGAGTGTCGGATCATCAAAGGGAGCTTCTGCTGGCTTTTATGAAAGAGCACCCACAGATCGCGACGCCGTCGTGCCCGCTGGGGCCGTCGTTCACGAGTGAGGACCGGGACGACATGTGGCAGTAGCTGGTAGCGCTTTTGAACGAAGAAGTCCCTGCGCGTAAGACCACAGCCCAGGGGCGGGCCCGTTCGTTTCGAGAGCCGAAAGCGACGCCGCACTCGCTCATGTCTTCGAACGCATCTCGCACCTCCAACCGCAGAAGAAGGAAAATGAATGACCTGGGACCCGAACCTACGACCTTTCGGTCCGCGACGATGGGAATCGGGCACTTTACCCACTGCGCCACCGACGCTCATGCATGGGCCTTTACAAATGCGTCTTATCTCTTTCACATCTTCTCTCTTTCACAGTGACCTTGTTGGCGTAGGGCGGCGTCGCCCGTCTTGGAGAGGTGAAGTACTGCGTCATGACACTAACGAGCGCCAGCAGGACGCGCTTTGATAGTCCCAGCGCTAGGGCACCTCGATGCCAGCGTTCCTTCGGTCAACTCTGGCATCGATGCCCCTTTCTCAGCGCCCCGGAGGCTGGCTCTCAGATTTCCACTCCATTTCGTTTCAGTACAGTTTGAGTGAGTGCTATGTTGCAGTGAGGCACGTCAAGCGGATTGTTCCCTCCCCGTATTCGTGGTCGTGGATTGCCTCGTCGTGACAGAGCCCGCTCATATAAGCTAAGAGTTGGCTCTGCATTAGTGCGTGAGAGATTATACCGACAAGGTCGTGTAGACAGTCCGTCATGTACGTCGTGTGCCTCCTGTGAGACACTAGAACACACAATTTTTGAGTGTCCCGCATTCGTTATGCAGCGAGCACTGCTCTTCAAGGAATTTGGACTTATTTATCTTAAGTGTACGAACCTTGATGATTGCCTGTTCCCGGGAGGTGCTGCTCGTTGTGACTAGGCCCATCGAGCCCTACTTACTTTCTTAAAAAATACCGATTTGGCCTCGCGCGTATAGACATTTTTCCGTGTGACCACTTATTTGTGTTTACGTCTGTGCTATTTGTTTTTTTTCTTTCCTATTTTCCTTCCTCTTTCTTTCCCCCATATCTTCCTTTCCTCTATGTTTCCCTTTTCCCAAATGAGCAGGCAGGCGTTGTGCCCCTTTAGGTGGCAGTTGTCAGCCTGTTCCCTCCTTATTTCCTCTGTGTCTTCGTGTTTTCTATGTATTCAAACCAAATAAATCATAAATAAATAAATACAGCGAGAAGCAGGACGCCTTGGCGCGTTCACGGCTCAAGCTACGAGCTCTGCCTCTCGCGTTCCCGAAGCGCTGTGTGGTAGTGCATGCATGAGCAGAAGTGTAGGTTACCCAACTACTGGAGAGCACACACCTTGCCGTTTCTCTCCTCAAATGACGACGTATTCCATAAGCGCAAATCGAGCACTAGTGATTATGTGCTTGTTGATGCCATCTTTGCGAAGGATTCACCGCACGCTGGGTCCGGGTTAATGTTAACTACTTCAGCTACCACAAAAGTTTACTCTTTATAATTGACGTTAGTCGTCTGGATGGAGATGTGCCACCAGGCGCCAACGTAGGTGCGTCCACATCGAAAGGCGCTATAGCCGCCAAACTCCATTTGACATTGTACAAGCTCTCATTTATCAATGTACAAGGAACATTGAACTACTTTTGTAAAGGCACGTTTCACTTTCGTGTTATACCGATGCCTATGGCGGAGGGATCAACCACATTTTTTTTATTTCATAATGGAGCAGAGTCGATGTCTCTCTGGCGTTCAAGAACACTGACGTGTTTTTCCACGCCGAATTCATTATGCTTATATTGACCGTTCGAAAGCCGAACGAAAGTTGGGGATGCAGCATCTCAAGCCCGTTTGCAAGGTGTGCTGAAAAATGCGTATATATATTTACTCTTCTAACTGGTAGTCTGTTCGGAAACGCGGCAGATAAAAATATTGTCTCACTGACGCCTAGAGTCGAGACCGCAAAAATTTATTCGCGTAACATTTTCCCGAGCCCGCATCATGCAGTGTAGGCGAAATAGCGTATTCGGAAACCCGGCACGTTGCATTTTTTTCTTTTTTTTCACTCGACGACCTTTTCCAGAACGTGGCAGAGCTACAGGCGCCGTTTGGCTCGAAGGAATCCGAGAACCCGAATGTAACGACAGAAAGAAAAGAAGAAAAATGAATTTCGGAAGAGTCACGAAGGTGCCCCTGGAACGGAGACAAATGCCTGACATTCTTTGCTGCTCTCGTAGACCGACCTCGACAGTGAATGTTCGGGCACATTCTCCGAGCAGGTAGTGGTTTTGGGCACGTACCGTCTACGAGGCTTCGGCTGTGAAACCCTCCGAAACTACTACACACGCCGGCGTCGACCCACGCACCCTAGAGAGCGTGCGTAGGTGCACCAGCTTTCTTTTTTTTTTACGCGCCGCACAAACGCCCAAAGTCACGTGCGATACCGCTGACACGTGTTTACACCAAAAACGAAGGAAAAGCGAAAATAAAGTAGGTACGCCTAGTGAAACACTTCCAACTTTCGTCCATCTTGCGGTTAACAGCAACAAAAAAAATATTCAGGCAGAGCCATTTAATGGTGCTGCTCACGCTTACGCGACAGCATATATATCGACGCACACGACATGCAGAACGGCCCATTTTTGCGTTCAACAAAGTTTGTCGTTGCCATGAATTCTCGACGCCATGAATTGGGCCTCGTATACTAAAGTATAAAGCAAGAGTGCAACTGACGCAATCCTTCTGGCAAATACTAGGTCTAACATACCACCAGCTCTCGCTGTAGGAATCATTTCCTACGCGGTCAGTTCATATCCTGCAGGAACTACTTTCCGAAGTCAGGAAACCACTTGTTTTCGGGTTTCGATACGCCTATTTAAATCAAAGGTCACTATCTTGAGTATTTATTTCTTTCGAGCGTAGTCAAAAAACAGAATCACAGAGTTTTGAACGTTGACGATGAGATCTAGAGAGGAAATTGGCAATGACAGCATTGCTTGCACCCGCACAGTAACGTACACTACAAATAGTGCTACGTCGACACCGCGGTATCTCATTTCAGTCATTCATAGGTCGCCAACGCCACCAGAAATGCTCTCATAAGTTCCACGTGGAATTCAACATTCTCGGCGGGGAAATATGCCATAATTTCGTTCTTGTATACCGCTGAACATAAGGCACTATATAAGATGCACACGCGCGAGTTTACGTCATTCTAGCTCATTCCCCTAAACGTTAGACGGCGCGTTGCCGGAGCTCATCGCGGAGATCACGCTACAGCATAGCGACGGCGCCCTGCCGGTGCACGCCGTCGCTATATATATAGGAGGGTACGCTAAAGGCTTGTTCGATTCAGGAAAGGTGCACGGCACCACACACAAAAAGGTGCAAGCGATGCCGAAGCGATGCAGCAGTTCTCAGCAACTGTTTTCAGGGCTCAGATGCAGCCGCGCCACCAAATAAATCTCAATCGAACAATGAGCTGGAGGCTTGTCGTCGACTGTGGTCTGCTATAGGGCAAGCTACACCAGCAGTTATTCTAAGAGATGTTCTCGCATATAAAACAGTGCAATTTCCATTGATACATAGTGCTTTCGTCTTAAGTTACGTTCACAGCAACATGCGTCGTATGTTTAGCGTCACTCTACGTGTAATGCGTAAAATAACACTGGATCAGGCTTGCACTCCTGCATGAATGTTGCAAATTAGGAGTACTGCTTTTCCATCGTGCACCGAGTGTGATCAAGTGAAGCGATATAAAGTACTTCATCCGGTCCTGCAAGCGCTCCTGTCCTTTACGGCAGCTTCCGGACATCATGAGAAAAAAAAGAAGGATTTCCCCATAAATGAGTCGAACAGATTAGTCTTCACAGACGGACCACCGATACGCGCAACGTGTCTCGCAGCCTCGTGACATTTTTGCGAGAGGCTGGACTAAGTGATACATGGCAAAATGTGCGACGTCGAAAGTGACGCTCAGGCGGTATAATTGCCGGCCAGGTCTTACAAGTTAACCCTGCCTGTAACAACATCATCTGCACCGGCACCCTGAGAAAAACAGAAGAATGAGTGGCATAAAATTATTCACATTACGTTAGCGTTGCACATTCCTGGAACCAACCTCTGTCATTATTACTGGGACTGAATACCTAACCGCCTTAATAGGCTTCCTTTCCCGGCAGGAACATTAGTGGTACGATGGATGAGGCACTATACAGAGAGGCGGGGAAAGCGCTTTAGACGCCACCCATGAGGCTGTCAGAACGTAACAGGCCGTCATTAGTTATGAGAAGCATATTGTTAGCAGCCTCCGTATATAGGTTGCCTCATAGCTGCTGAAGCACTTAAAATTCACGTTCGCAGCTTGTTCCGCTTGTGTTAACTGTGATGACGCCAAGGGATGAATTGTGAAGCAATTGTCCCTGCTTAATATTCACTGCTTCCTGCAAGCTTCACGTCTGCCAGTCCTACCACAGACCGCTTCGTGGTGCCTGCGACGAAGAGACACAATGGTGCGTCCCGTTGTTCCTAGAAATTGAAAGATTGCTCATAGAGCGTTTGTCCGCGAAGCCCCAAGCAGCTCCGCTTACACAAATTATTTTTCGATGACACGCATATACCACATTTTGCCTATTTTTATTCATCAGGACAGGTACGAAAAATACCCGAAATACAGTGCTGTTCCGTGTTTTCAGATGGATCTATAAAAGATGTGAAAATTATCTGCAGGGTGCATTAAAATGACCACAAAATAAACGTAAGAACAGCGCGACAAGCAAAGACTAGCGAAGAAGAACAGAGACACAGCGCACATATATGAAGGAAAGAAGGTGACTTTTGAGGGCTCCTTTTTCTTTGTTAGACACAATATTAATGAGAACTAACAGGCAATAAGGCCAAGGAAAGTATAGGGGATGTTGTCTGTAGTAATTAGGATATAAATGTGAAGAAAGTAAAGTGGACGAAAAGATAACTGATGTTTGTCTGGCAGAAATAGAAAGTGTAGCACTATTTTATATAAATCTGAGCTCAACATGTGCAATCGAATACACACTGTCGTTCCAGGTGACACTATCCGAAAACAGTGCGCGTCAAACTGTTCGGAATGTTTACTAAGGTAACGCGAATGCTTTCTCTTTGAGCGGATGCGGGGCACAGATATTCTGAAATTAGCGTTCGTATTTAGACTTCTATTAAGTAGACGTGAATTCACGACTTATCCACTGCAATTTCACAATTGGAACGTGTGTCCAACTGCATTACATGACCCATGCAATTTACTTATATGTTCGATTATCAAAGAAAGAAAAGAAAATGCGCGATGCCCCAGCCCTTTGTATCTTCACACTTCAAAGAAGCATTCCTATTAAAACTAAAGGGACGCACCCGTTCCTCAACGCATCGCGGTCACACACTGTCCACAAGATCAGTGCTGCTACCCACCGTAGTGGCTCAGAGGCTATGGCGTTGGGCTGTTAAGCAAGAAGGCTCCATTCTCGGCCACAGCGGCCGCATTCAGATTGCGGTGAGACGCAGTAACACCTCTTTATGTACACAGATTTAGGTGCATGGTAAAGAACCCCAGGTAGAGAAAAATAATGCGAGGTATCCCACTACAGATCCCCCATAAAGACAGCGTGGTTTTGACACGTAATGCCCCGAAATTTACAACAGTTATGCTCTGCATTTGTGAACACAAATGGAGAGTGCCATCAACTCTCAAAGCGCCCTAAGCGCTGTTGTGTGTTGCAACAAGCTACTATTTCTAAAAGAACTGTACTCTTGTTTTCTTTTAAGTCTGCATCTTCCTTTCGCCCATTTTCAGGTAGCAAGCCGAAATTTTCAGTAGCTGCTAGAGACGGCAAGTCAATATTTCTGTTTTTTTCTTTCTCTTCTTCCCCCCCCCCACCTCTATTATATAACTAAGCAAAATAATAAAACGGCATTTTCTTTAGAACCATCCTTTTGTTTCCACTATGAATCACATCCCACAACACTCGCTATTGTTCTTCTGAGTAGCATCCACTGCGTCTGCAAACAAATGTTCGCTTAAAAAAAGAAAAGAAAAGAAAGAGAAGAAAGAAAGAAGGAACAAGAAAAAAAAACGAACTTGGAGACCTTGTATTATTACAGCGAGGAGGCAGAGTTCGAGACAAAGGCTGCTTCAGCATCCGGCCACTGAAAACGTTTTCCGGGCAAAGATTTACTAATTCCTGGGAAGCCTTTTCGCAACCCTCCTGCATCCACCGCGCACAGAGCGCAGACACAGCTGTGGTGCCGGCACCGGCTGTGTTGGACGCTGCACGATTCATAATTAACGCTGTCAAATTAACACTTATGAACTTCGAGCGATATACCTTAAACGGTTCATTATAAGCATAATGGTTCTCCCGCTTAGCGTGCAAAATTTCAAACAGAAATATTAGGTTGCTTGCTTGCAGCAACGATTTCAACTTGATTTTTTCATAGCTTGAGGGAAAATTGTACACACCCGGAAGCAATTTTTCAAACCTTTTGTGGTGCCCTAATTCAACTACACTGTAAGTACAAGCCAGCATGTTTTCTCAAAGATACATGTATGAACATTTTACACTCGATAGACCTGATAGTTCAAGTGAACTTCAGGGAGTTTTACGCGCCAGAACAACGATGTGATTATGAAACACGAGATAGTGGAGGCGACTCCGCATTAGTTTTCACCACCTGGGCTTCTTTCACGTGCAGCTAAATCTAACTACACGGGTGTTCTTACATTTTGTCCCCATCGAAATGCCAGAAGCACGTGTACTGTGAGACGTCGAAGCACGTTAGAGAACACCACACAGTCGAAATTTCCTCCACTACTGCGTGCCTCATAATCGCATCACTGTTTCGGCACGTGAAACCCCCAGAAATTAATATTATTGGCCGGGAGTCTAATCCGCGTTCTGGAGCTTAGCAGCGCGACAGGTCAGTCGCTGGTGATAGACAGAGAGAGGAAAGACGGAGGCTAACAGGAGGAAGTCTCCGGTGTGGTACACTGCACTTGGGAAGGTGAAATGGGGTGTGAAACAATGAAAGATGAGAAGAGTCTGTGACGACACTACGAAGTCATGACTATAGCACTGTCCAAGGACTACACACCAGCACTGTCACTGAACAGTCACAATGTGTCGTTCAGTCAGGTTTCTGTAAGAGACCGCAGCTACAACTGCGGGTATCGGCCGGGTAGTTCCCACATTTAGTCCCGCTGCAAGCCTCTAGAAATAATTCAAACAAAGAGAAATCCGATTACTATATCTTAATTAAATTTCTTCCCACGTTAAAATACCTTCTAAGTTAAACAAGAGCCCAGTATCACAGCGTACAAAACTGTAGTCCTTTTTCTCGAGGGCAATCAATCAATCAATCAATCAATCAATCAATCAATCAATCAATCAATCAATCAATCAATCAATCAATCAATCAATCAATCAATCAATCAATCAATCAATCAATCCCATACATATTTCAGTATCATTTTTTCATTACCAGAGCAGGTAATATTCATGATGTCGCTCTGTACTATCTGTCCGCCTCCCGTTCTCTCTTCTTGCATACTCTCTTTTCCGGAGAACATATGAGCGTGGCGACGCTATGGACAATATTGCGGTATGCTTGAGGCCAATTATACGTACACCGACACGGCTTTAGGTCGGGTTGCGCCTCCTAGGGGGCGCTAATGCCACGTCCACAGTAGCCGAAAAGCCTTATCTCCTCCTCCATGCTGGTCACTGCCTCCCAGCGTCATTCCTCATCACGGCGTGCCAAAGCCTCGCGCTGATGCGATCAATCTACGCCACCTCGGAAGCGGAGGCAAACCCGCGCTGACGCGTTTTCGCGCGGATCGAGTCAGTCGCGAAAAACAAACGAAGGTGCGTGAAAACGCCGGCGGCTTGGGTGGAAGCACCGGCATCGCGCTGGGCGGCGTGGAAGCAAACAAAAACCGAGCGAACGCGCATTTAACCGGCCCGCTACGTGATCGCCATACGGCCGTCGCAGCTCATCGAATTCGCGGCCTTGCGTCCGCCGTCTCTGGTGCCGGCGAACTTGGCGGGAAAAAGGGAAGCGGCGGTCGGTGCGCCGCCGAGGATGGACGTGAATGGCAAAGAGGGCTCGGCAAAGTGTTTTCCAAAACGACGAATTAGACGGCCTGGAGAAGAAAACGTTAGAGCTATCTCGAAATGTCGGTATATTGGGATTCAGGGAGTTTGCAAGACCAACAGGGGTTGTGAGATAAGTTCCGCGCCGACAGACGAGGAGCGATATACGTACGCTCACCGGTCAAGGGGGAGAAGCAAAACCAAGGGACAGACGGAGTGATGGGGACAAAGGAGAGTAGACGTTCGGCCCATCAGTGTGGCCGGGAAGCCGCGGAGGAGTCTCCAACTCACGAACGACGCGCTTTTTTTTTTCGGGGGGAGGCATGTTGGTGAGCTTACGAGCAACGCTGTCTCGCCCGAGATGCGACCGTCCAACCGAGAGGCGCCTTTCAACCTTTTACGAGTGAAGGTGCCGCCTGCGCTTTTAGAGGCCTGATTAGGGGTGCCCCGGAAGGTCGCTTTCCCTTTGCGATTCCCGGCACGCATCGCTCCGCTCTCACTTGGCCTTCGCTCGGTAGGTGTCCCAATAGCACAGCTACAAAAATCGGCGAGTTTTTCTTATCCCGCCGCATTTGATCACCCGTGTCCGCTTGTTTTGTTCCGATCGACTGTTCGACCACTGGCGGTATAGTTTGCGGCATGCGGCTTCCATTCGATTACGAACGCAACGCGGAAGCTGAATGCCGCCGATACCTCACCCCGCAACGCGCGCACGAACTCTCCGGCACGACGATGGCAATGGAAAATACAGCAAGACAGGCTAGAGGATAACAAGTTCATTGAGGCGTACGTCGTAAATATGCTGGTAAGTAAGTGAAACTTACTTGAAAATGCCAGCAAAAGGACGAAACCTGTCTCGTCTCTTTCTAGGATTTTCTAGTAACAGGAACCAGCTGGCTTAGATATCGACTCTTCTGCAAAGGCAAGTGTATTCGGGTTTAGGATATTTACTAGTTTAAGTGCGCTTGGTGACGCGAATACATCTCACGCATATCGAATAGGAGACTGGAGGCTTCTGGAGCGGCCAGTTGGTATTCATTTACGCTTAGTGTGACTAGGCCCAGTATGAGAAAGATGACGCTCGTAGAGCTGACAACACGTATCGCACAACGCATTGCCGGCTATGTTATCCAACTTCAGTTCGGCTTAATCGAAAATAGGTGCCGTGAACCCCATGTCAAAAATAGCTCGCGCTTCGCCTGAGTCATTACGTTCAAATCACGACCGACTGAGCGGTTTAGAAAAACTCTGCGGTTTAGACAGTGCGTATGCTCGAAAACTATAAACTCCTTGAAATTTTTTCTTCAACGTGTCTGTGTGTGGAACGGTTGGCACAATGTGTGACGTCTGCTACTCTTCATTTTATATGTTAACAGTGCATACAAAAGGTAGTTTGGCTTCAAACTTACGTTACACAGCACAGAGGAAATATACAGCTGCTTCAGCAAACGCACACAAATCCAGGCTGAAATGCACCAACAATAATTCACATAAAGTTCAAAACACACAAAGCTCGCAATATAAGCAGCGTAGATTACTTATTGCATGCAGCAATTTTGTTTTGTTTCCTTGACTAGAGAGAAAGGTAGAGGACAGACTTGACAAAGTCACACAAAGTTCCAGCGCGCAAAGAGTAATATAAATCATTTCCTTCATACCATATACATTTCGAAAAATGGTAAAACAATATTACGGCTGTTTGATAGCAATCTTATTACACTGGCGTTGGCGAAAGTGCTCTTTACTGGTAGCGGCCGCGCGACACTATAAATGGCTTGCACGTTGTGCTATAAGTTTTAAGGGTGCCGGAAGTCGTGGCAGCACCCGCGCTTAGTCACGCTCACGCATAGTCAGCCCCCATTATTAGTTAGAGCTCCATTCGAGAAGTTCGAGAATAATACTAAACTCCAATAACGCTGGCGCTGCTTTGCACTTCTTCAAAGAATGTAGACATTTTTGTTGATCATGCTGTTTGGAAAGGCTAATTCGTGTGCTGTTTGCATATATTCGGCGCAAACGTTTTATCTATAACATATTTAACGCCTACAACAATTTATAGTTTCAGCAACTGTGACGCTGACGACCATCGAAATTGGTTATTCCGAGAGGAATTCTTAATTTTAAGCCCATCGATCGCATCTCCCGGCAAGGTACGTGTGTGCGATCCAGAGTCCTGCGAATGTGTTAACCATTCTAGCGGTAGCGTAAAGTCTCGCTATACGTAGCTCTTCTCCTTAAGTGATTCTTCTTTAAGGGCACGCCGTATCTTTAGCAAGATCAGCTGATCACGTCGTACATATATCGACAAAGAACATATTTGTGCGAAACATCCAACGCGCATTTGCGAACTTTGGTTGGTTTTCTTTTCTTTTTTTTTTTGTAAACGTGCAAGGGAAATGATAGCTGACGAAGTTAGTGTGCCAACCCACACTAGCGAAATCGACTTTCTAAATGTTTACTTGTCCTTTGAGAAGTGATGCAGAATGGAAAGCTATACCAAATATATTCACCCACATTCCAGAAGGAACATAGCGAGAACAAAGACAGGTAGTATCTGTGTCCGATGTAAGACGGGGAGGGTCAAATTAAAGGATGAATGATATTGACATCTTATATTTAACGATATAGATGCGGCAGCTGCATGTTTCCGAACGAGCAACTTTTAGATATAAAATAGTGTAAAGGCGCTAGTTTGTCACTGAGTCAAATACGGGTTCGTCTGTGTGAAAAGGTTTACTGAGGATGAGAATGTCAATGCCTTTCACGTAAGCCCGCAACAATCTAACAGACAGACACATCGAACAGAACTTGTCATTAAAAGAGAATTGCTTCAATTCGCATCTAATTACGTTTGCTCTCCTAGTCACCTGGTGTACTTTTTTTTATGATTGTTTTCAAACCAGCTGTGTTTCTACGTCGCTGCCTGTGCTATATTGAATTTCAGAAAAGGCATCTTGCTCGTTAGCTTGTACTGACAAGGAGGATAAATTGAAGAAAAGAAAAAAAGAAACTTAAGGAAACCATTCCTTTGCGCGTACAACCTTTCGTTTTTCCCTTGGAGACCGAATAAAAGATGTTGCAGCCCACTTGGAGCCTCGCAGAATGAAAATACCGAACTCGTCGCTCAAAAAGAAGGCGGCGAGCCTCCATTGCGCAGCCGCCGTACGAAGTTGCGAGGTTCGGCTAATTTAACTACTAGGCGTACTAAGGCCGGCAAACTGGAAGGGCGGCTGCCGCCTGCGCAACACCAGAGAGACGGGAAGCAGCCGAGAAGAATACGAACTGCGCAGTAAAAGAAGAAAAGGCCAGGTTATTGCCTCAGCAGATTGTGCTTCCATTTTGTTCGGTTTTGCACGTGATTATGCGGCTTTCCAGCCTCCGAGAACAAGAGCGGGAAGTTGACGGGGTAAGAAGGGTGATGAGGGAACCCCCAAAAGTCGGCGCAGCAGTGCAATGCGCGCACGTATGGAGCTAAACGCGTTCAATCATTCAGTGGAAGGGACGCAGGCTTACATTTTCTATAAGGACGCCCGCATTACCGAGGGCCGCGCCGTTGATTTGCCCTCTTCAAGGCGGCTGTGTCTCGATGCATAATGTACGCAATGAAACGAGGCGTGCCCGAGAAAGCCCAAGGAGAGCAACGAGAAGAAGGCTCCATTTTACGACCCGTTGTGGCGCGCTTCTTTGACGACTCCCATAAGCAAAACGGTTCACGCTGAGTGCACGCCGGTGTTACAATGTGTTTTGCCCCTGGCTTTGTATGCCGTCCTTACCATTACTGCGGCGACTCTTTTTACGGCTGCTGTTTCCGTCTTGTCGCGAGCTTCGTGGGCGGAAAAAGTGAAGGGCAGAACACGTGCGCGCTCTTCCGGCGGCTTTGAGGCGAAAATCCCGGTGTATTTCGCTTGCATTCGCTCGAACCAGGGGCGTTGTCTCGAGGCATAGACGTGCCAAACAGGGCGGCGAGCACGTTGGAAGCCAGCTCGAAGAGGCGACAGGCAGAATAGCAAAAGCTCATGGGACATCTGTTCGGCGCTTCCGGAGCGTGAATCTAGATTGCGCCAGCTATCAGCCAAACATGTATCACAGCGAATCGCGTATTATGCTGCTGATTTTTATACGGGGTCTGCAATCGTCGCATTGACGACCGACCCCAAAATTTGAGCATAGGCGCCCTTTAAAGCGTGTACATACATGCTTTTTAGTTGAATCGAACGAGGGTATTACTTACTCGTCGTGTCAGATTAGCGCTTATCTCGAATATACGCCGGCATGTGATTCCGATCTAAGCTTGTACCTGGCACGAACGTCGCTCTTGATTGCTTACGTCACTGTTAAGCACTTACAAAACAAAAGCGCGTTGCGTGTGAGCATCTCCTCGGTTCTATATTTTAAAACTGCGACCACCAGTTAACGTTATCTATAGCCAGCTACAAAATACACTATATCGCCTTTAGTGACAGATTTTGTTCGCGCACCAATTGAGAGCACAGTAACTTATTCTGTACGTGCAGCGGCATCCCGATTCTTGAACACGACGGGTCTGTGCGAACGCCTTTGACTTGAATGGCGCAGACCCACACGCATGAGAGAATTTACCACACGTTTGCTTCCCTGGTCTTCCTCTCTCATCTTACTATTTCCCAAGCGTAGGGTAGCGAACCAGACGCTCTTCCAGTTTGCCTCTCTGCTTCCTTCCTTCCTTCCTGGGCACTGGCAACCTATAGCAGTGAAGAGATCTTTATGCTTCAACAACAAATCCTAATGAAAGCTTGAACTTCTTCCAACTCTCGACTTATATGCCTTTCGCTAGCGTCGTATACCTCACCCGAGCCATTATTCATTATCGTGATGTCGAACTTATGAGCGAAAGCTGACCCATGACTCAAGGTCCTATACGGTACCACGGAATGTCGAATACTATTCCGTTTGCTCTATGCACTCACGCCTCGGGCGCCGCCTGGGGCCCCGGCGCATTTCGAAATGGCCAATGAAAAGCGCTCGTAGTGCCGGGGGCAGTCGCTTAGTTGACTGACAGACAGAACTGAACAATTAGGAAGGATCAACACGGAATGGTATTCCGTATTCCGTGGTACGCTATAGGCCCGCAGTTTTGGTGAGAGCTCTTTGTATAGTGACTGCTCTTCTTTTCACATAAACGTAGCAAATGTGTTCCGCTGTGAAGCCTGCTTTAGCAAATTTTCGATGCCACATGTGTGAGTCACGCGTGAAACTTGCCTTTGGCTGCGTTTTTTAAGCCTTCCCAGCATCCTCTATTTTCTCTACCATTGTCTGGTACAACTTAAGATTAAGGCAGGCCCCGCCCAGGCGACCGAAGTGTGGCAGCCGATTGCCTCCGCGACTAAAGAAATAGTCCCACTCGTCCTCTCGGCTGCGTTCTCCGATGCCAGGATTCTCAGCCGTCCGTCTCATGACGTAGGTGTAGGATGCGCAACCATTGGTGCAGGATAGTGTGCACCGCCTTTGAGGTGGAAGGGCCCCTGCCTTCGAAATAGCCCGTAGCATGTTCTAATTCTATGTGAAGACTGACTTGCTGTGGTGGCTGCGGGTATGAAACGCCCCGTACTATAAGAAATCACGGGTTCTTAACGATACCTCAAAGGTCTTCTTAAGCTCCCTCCGAAGCACTGTCATTCTAGGCATTTAATGCAAAATAACATCAAAAACCAAAAATGGCGGACACAGCAACAGTGAGCATGAAGAGGTCACAACATGTCCCGTATCCTTCGTTGTTATTTCACTTCTTGGTTTGCTCTTTTACTTGCTAAATGGGGGCCTGCAATGCAATGCGAATATCTTACACAATTTTTCACTTTGCGATGACTGGTTCTGTACTTGCCGCGTGAAGAAAAAAAAAGAAGAAGAAATCAGCGAAGGCAAATTACGCAAAATTGCAATCCTTTTTTGTTCGAGTAGGCGGGAGAAAAACGAGAGGGGGGAACAAGGAGAGAGGGCTAGTGACTAAGGTTTGCGATGAATCACCGCACCTAAGCAGAAAAGGGCTGCGGAACGAACAATAGCACGAAAAAAAAGACGGCAGATCCCACGCATTGTGGGAATCGATGTAATGCGAAGCAGCCAGCAAAGAGCTGCATACATCGTCTTGTATGTCGTTTAGCAAAATGGGTGTCATGGTTTTCATGTTAACTCCTATTATTTATGTTCGTCACACAGTAACGTCGCGCAATGCCAACTTCGGGGTAGATCAAGCTAGCGAAACAGCCGCCAGCGCACCATGAGCCTGGCACGTAAGTCATGCTGTACATGACACGTGTGTCATGACTTTCGTGTTAACTCGTGTTATTTATGTTCGTCACACAGTCACGTCGCAAGATACTAATTTCGGTGTATATCAAGCTAGCGAAACGGCCGCTAGCGCACCATGAGCCTGGCACGTAAGTCACGCTGTACATGACATGTGTGTCATGACTTTCGTGTTAACTCGTGTTATTTATGTTCGCCACACAGTCACGTCGCAAGATACCAATTTCGGTGTATATCGAGCTAGCGAAACGGCCGCTAGCGCACCATGAGCGTGGCACGTGTCATGCTGTACATAGCATGCGTGTCATGATTTTCATGTTAACTCGTGTTTTTATGTTCGTCACACAGTCACGTCGCGCAATACCATTTTCGGGGTAGATCAAGCTAGTGAAACGGCCGCCAGCGCCCCATGAGCGTGGCACGTAAGTCATGCTGTACATGACATGCGTGTCATGATTTTCGTGTTAACTCGTGTTATTTATGTTCGTCACACAGTCACGTCGCGCAATACCAATTTCGGGGTAGATCAAGCTAGCGAAACGGCCGCCAGCGCCCCATGAGTGTGGCACGTAAGTCATGCTGTACATGACATGCGTGTCATGATATTCATGTTAACTCGTGTTTTTATGTTCGTCACACAGTCACATCGCGCAATACCAATTTCGGGGTAGATCAAGCTAGCGAAACGGCCGCCAGCGCCCCATGAGTGTGGCACGTAAGTCATGCTGTACATGACATGCGTGTCATGATTTTCGTGTTAACTCGTGTTATTTATGTTCGTCACACAGTCACGTCGCGCAATACCAATTTCGGTGTATATCAAGCTAGCGAAACGGCCGCTAGCGCACCATGAGCGTGGCACGTAAGTCATGCTGTACATGACATGCGTGTCATGATATTCATGTTAACTCGTGTTTTTATGTTCGTCACACAGTCATGACGCGCAATACCAATTTCGGGGTAGATCAAGCTAGCGAAACGGCCGCCAGCGCCCCATGAGTGTGGCACGTAAATCACGCTGTACATGAGATGCGTGTCATGAGTTTCGTGTTAACTCGTGTTATTTATGTTCGTCACACAGTCACGTCGCGCAATACCAATTTCGGGGTAGATCACGCTAGCGAAACTGCCGCCAGCGCCCCATGAGTGTGGCACGTAAGTCATGCTGTACATGACATGTGTCTCATGATTTTCGTGTTAACTCGTGTTATTTATGTTCGTCACACAGTCAGGTCGCGCAATACCAATTTCGGGGTAGATCAAGCTAGCGAAATGGCCGCCAGCGCCCCATGAGTGTGGCAGGTAAGTCATGCTGTACATGACATGTGTCTCATGATTTTCGTGTTAACTCGTGTTATTTATGTTCGTCACACAGTCACGTCGCGCAATACCAATTTCGGGGTAGATCAAGCAGCGAAACGGCCGCCAGCGCCCCATGAGTGTGGCACGTAAGTCATGCTGTACATGACATGCGTGTCATGATATTCATGTTAACTCGAGTTTTTATGTTCGTCCCACAGTCACATCGCGCAATACCAATTTCGGGGTAGATCGAGCTAGCGAAACGACCGCCAGCGCCCCATGAGCGTGCCACGTAAGTCATGCTGTACATGACATGTGTGTCATGATTTTCGTGTTAACTCGTGTTATTTATGTTCGTCACACAGTCACGTCGCGCAATACCAATTTCGGGGTAGATCAAGCTAGCGAAACGGCCGCCAGCGCCCCATGAGCGTGGCACGTAAGTCATACTGTACATGACATGCGTGTCATGATTTTCACGTTAACTCGTGTTATTTATGTTCGTTACGTAGTCACGTCGCAAGGTACCAATTTTGTTGTATATCAAGCTAGCGAAACGGCCGCCAGCGCACCATGAGCGTGGCATGTAAATCATGCTGTACATGACATGCGTGTCATGATTTTCATGTTATGACTTGTCATTAATGTTCGTCATACAGTCATGTTACACCATACCAACTTTGGTGTACATTCGATTAACCAAGCGACCAGGAGAGCACAAAGTCGTAGGCGGCTAGATAGATAGATAGATAGATAGATAGATAGATAGATAGATAGATAGATAGATAGATAGATAGATAGATAGATAGATAGATAGATAGATAGATAGATAGATAGATAGATAGATAGATAGATAGATAGATAGATAGATACGCTCAAAGTCGCAGAAGTTCGCTAAGAAATGCTTCGCATTAAAAAAAAACTTTTTTATCTTGTTCAAGCACAAGCGCAGGTGGTTGTTATTCTTGTTTGCTGTGTTTGGAGGGGAACATAAAAGACAGCCGGTCATCGTAACTGCTTCGAGTTTGCGCGGACACCTTACATTCCTATCTATCGTAGAAGGACAGGTCGGGAGGGGGGGGGGGTGACTTACAGGTAGAGAGACAAGAAACGCCCACGAACCTCGTATAGGTCCCCCTTTCGGGATGAGAAAAGCCCGTAAATAACTGAGCACCAGGTTAGGGAGGCGTGGTTCGGAAAGAAACACAATACGTCTGTCACAAGCAAGACTCTCTCCAATCTCATGTCGCATTGTAACTGCGAGCCGCTTACACGACTAGAACCCGCACTCTTGCTCACCGCTTCAAAAAAAAAAAAAAAACTGGAGTTTACTTGTTATGTGTATTTGCTTACTCTTGTTATGAACTGGCTGTAGCGGGCTAAACAGGGGACCACATTCTAGCGTCCGGTTAGGCTGACATCATTGGGCGCTGGAGCACCTGTAAAGGGGCCTACTGAGGAGAGTAAAGGGGTCATGAACCACTTTTCCAAGTAATGATCTAATGACCTCAGTATCGGAGTGTACTGCCTCCCGAATCGACTGCGCAAAAATTTCTCGAATCCGTCAAGAATCAGCGGAGTTACGGGGGTTTGGCGCACGCTCCCAGCGCTTTCTCTCTTTTCTCGTGCCGACGAGCGCACTGGAAGCTAGACAGGGAGGGATGGCATGGGGGGAAAGAAGTTACGTCAGCGCGCGTCATGAAACGCGATCGCTCTCCCGCTGTGATTCGCTTGCGCGAGTGCGGCTACCGTGTAATGAGGAGTGCGGCGCCGGCAAGTGGCGGTACCCCGCGGCAAGAAGCGCATCTGATCCGAACGCCGCTCTCGATTTACGTTGGCTATCGGCCAATAAGCATGCTATGTCTCTTGCGACGTAAACGGACAGATCCGCGACGTAAACGGACAGACGCCCCGCCCACCGACGAGAGTGAGAACCGGCCTCTGTTTGAAAAGAGGGTGCCTGGGGAAACGGCAACTTCGCGCTCCGCTTGTGGCCATTACGAGGCGCGCACGACTGTAATATTTGGCAGAGCAGTTCATAGCCGTGTCAGCTTCCCGCAGGTTGTGTTTTGTCAACAAGCCCAAGGGGTGCTTCATGACCCCTTAAAGAATCCATCTTGGTTATAGCACAGCAGGTTGATGGATTCGACATATAGTGCGGAGGTGTTACATCACAAGACGCGTTCACAGCGTGTGTGTGTGTGTGTGTGTGCTTTTTAATTTTTTCGTGCGGGACATTTCTGTCCTGCCCATAGCTAGCACTTGCAGTCTGTCGCGTATCGGCGGGACTGCCGTGACGATCGAGACGTCGACCAACCGTACCGTCCATGGAAAGACCGCAACAGTTAATCTCCAGCCTCCCTGCAACATTGCTACTTCGAGTAACCTTGTGTGCGCGCCTGCTGATCGCGTTATGTGGAAAGGAAGAGGCAAATAATGAAGAGATGCTGCATTCACTGTCATAATTTTCACGGAGAGCAGCGCTCTCCCAGTTTCGCAAGTGTCAACATCAATGATGATGTAATGGGTGCCACGCTGCCCCGCCAGAGCTTCGGTGAGTGAAAAGTATGCAAGGTAAAACGATATCTCATGCAACATGTGAGCAAATAAGGATGAGCGTTATGCAATGGAGCGATACGAAACGTTGCGCTACTTCCACGGCAAAGCTTCGTGTAAATGTGAAACCACGCGGTCGAGGTTGCAGAAGCCTAGCAGACATGCATGCCTAAATATCAGCTCTGAGCACTAGAAAACTGCACGTGTTTTATCGTGTTCTAGCATCGGGGAACTGGATGTGCCTGAGCATAGAAAGAACTTCAGAAATGCTGTAGACTGATGCTTGGGCAATTCACGGGAAATTCAAACAAGCAAAACGGCGCTTCATTAAATGCATTAAGTAAGCACAACGTAACGGAGCAAAACGCGAGCACAATTCTTGCTGTCCCACCACTTGCGCGACATTGTAACGGTTGTGAAGTGCACAAGCAAAAAATAAAAACCCCGTTTGCTTTAACAAAGAAAATAAAGTGTTGCACTGGACGTAATGACGTCTACTGCTTTTTTTACTTTGTTTTTTTGGGGGGTGGAGGGAGGGGGAGTGCGATACTGTGGTAGGAAAACTTAAGCAAATGTATGAAACTAAGAAATAGCTTATTCAAACGTTGGTTTATTTGCATTGACGTTTATAGTTGCATTGCGGAGCTAGGCCGATGAGCGCTGAAGACAGAGTTCGTAGGAATTTTGAGATTAAGAGTAACAGTCTGCAGAGAGAGAGAGATAAGATTCTTTAATGAAATGCCCGGAGAGGTTAGCCTGGTTTGTCGCCTGGCTTGCTACTCCAGGTGTCGGGTGATTATGGTATATACAATGATCACATATACACCATATACACACAAATAGTACATACAGTCACAAACACACATATATACATAAGAAGAGTCCTTCACAGGCTTTGGCTGAGCTGAGTGTTCTTCAAAAACGCCAACAGCGCTTTTGTGCTGCGCATCGCACAACTGCTGTCTTGCCACGGGCCGAGAAGGTGCCGCAGCTCCAAGCTCGAGCCGCGTTGCAAATGAAGTGCCTCCTTCAGAATCCGTCGTTCTGCGTCGTAACGGGAACAGTCGCAGAGTACGTGCCTTAGGTCTTCCCGAGTGTTACATGTGGTGCACGTGGGTGAGTCCGACTGCCTGATCTTGTGCTTGAAGTATTTCGTATAGGCAACGTCGAGTCTCAGCCGGTGAATGCAAGTTTCATCTTGTCTGGGATTAACAGTCTGCAGAACATTCAGTGAAGCAATGTGTTAAAATGTGCTCAACTAATGAATAGAAATAACCGCGTATTCTAATAAATAGGTGACTATCGCGTGTATATATGTATATATACCCGCCGCGGTGGTCTAGTGGTTATGTTTCCCGACTGCTGACCCGCAGGTCGCGGGATCGAATCCCGGCCGCGGCGGCTGCATTTTCGATGGAGGCGAAAATGTTTGACGCCCGTGTGCTTAGATTTAGGTGCACGTGAAAGAACTCCAGGATGTAGAATTCAATTTCCGGAGCCCTCCACTACGGCGTCTCTCATAATCATATCGTGGTTTTGGGATGGTAAACCCCAACAATTATATATATATATTAGATAATTATTTCTTATCGATAAACTACTGTGTAAGACATTTAATGCTGAAGAATAACCACGGTGTTGCTTACTGTTTTATCATTGTTCTGTTCACATACGCCAACGTTGAAATGGTGGGTCCATCGAGTATTTTTGCACGAATACACTGCTAACATGACATCATTACGATTAAGACACTTATGCGAATAGAACGACGGGCCCACAGCATACTTTTTATATAAAAGAGAAACAAGATCGCAATGTTCTTACGCTCCGTCTAAAACGAATGCCGACGAATATTTTGCTTTAGAAAAACGAAAATACACACATATTGTATAAAGGAAAGAAGATGACTTTTTAAGGGCTCGTTTTTCTTTGTTAGACACAATATTAATGAGAACAGACATTACTGTCCGTTTTCATTGATACTTGCGGACAAAAGACGTGAATAAAATGTAGCCACAGACACTAACGTCATGCTCGTGCATGTCAAACAGCTTGCCAGAAGGGCCGGGCTAAGCAGTTTGAACTAACTGCATCACCATGTTATCTCACCCTTCGCCAGGAACGGCGCTTAAATATGCGAGCAAGCGTACGACTTCTTCTTGCATGCAACGAGAGAAAAGAGACGAAAATAGAAGCTGTTATCTCCGTTTCACTACGCCATTGTTCTCACCAGAGACAAAAAGAGAGCGAAAACCAAAGAACCACCAAACGAATCACTCGGGACCATTTACAATGACGTCAAGCTTCTCGAGATGGCTTCTCCACGCGAAGAGACGAGAATATCGCTACAAACGCCACTGCTTCTTGTTCACGTTGAGCAACGCCGGTCCTGCTTCGCTACCGAGCCCAGGGCGTATCGGCAATGGTTTCGCGTGGCATGTTTCGCGAACGGACGGAGGATGCCCTCGACTGCAGAGGAGAGCCTGATTCTCGGTGGCGGTGATAGCGCGAGACCTTGCGCCGTGTTCTGGGCAGGTCGTAACTACGGGGCTCGTCGTATTTATTTTCGCGAGTTCCCTTTGTTGCGCGAGGGGGCGTCATAATGGCCACCGCCGCCCGTCCAGCCTCTCCTCGCTGGCGCACCGACCGTCTCAGGTAACGAGCCTTGCGCCGCTGTAGTCCGTGAATCCTCCCGAGAATCGCAGTGCGCCGCTGTGTAGTGCACTCTAATACAAAACACGAGAGGACGAGTGGGGGAAAAAAATACCGAGCCGGCCGCGCAATGTCGAAACGGGGCCTAAGCGAAAGATAAGTCTCCGGTGTCTCTTGCGTTTGCTTTCGTTCTTTTCAGGCGTAACGAGACGAAATCGCTCAACTCTCTATAAAGGGCGCCGCTCTCGCGTTCTCTGCCAGATTGCGATCCACGCCCGATTGCTTCGTCTCGGCTCGCTGACGCACGCGTGCGCCGATGCCAAAGCAGTGATCTGCGCTGAAGATAACGAGGAACGGAGCGAAAAAAAGAAAGAGGGGGAGTGCGAAACAAAACCCCAATGTCCACGAAAACTGACGTACGAATCGCTGGACCTACAATTCTCGGTTATGAAACCATCTACATCGTGATCTGCCTTATCTTTTTCGTGAAACTGAGTTATTAAAGATACATGGTGGCATAGCGGCTGCCTGATGGCGTGTCCTGGTTAAGAACATCTTTAAAATTTCACATCTAGCATCCCGTGGCGGGAGGCGTGAAGGCTACCCAGCCGACGGTGTCATACGCACACGACGGGAATATGAGAGAAAAAAAAAAGAAACTAAAATTCTTCGGTGACAGACAACAAGTCAACAGAGTCATTGCTACGGTTTTTGCACTTAACATACTTAGAAGATTGTATATGAAACTTCGAGTTATTCTTGATAGGCATGCAGCAAACGCACTCTGAAAAAAAAAATGTAGAATTTTTGGAGTGGGCGTTGAATACGCTTTTTTCGTGAAAAATAGCACTCATTGGAAACATCTTCAGGTACTGCAAAACACCTCGAGAAATGTGGGTGCATTTTCTTTCAGAACTGTCGCTGAGGAAATCATATGGCGTGAAACGTAACATAAAATGTCAAGTGGTTAATGATGACATCGTGCAGCGCGACTGGACGGTGACAGAGAAAAACATGAGACCCGTGCAGCGCTTGTGTAGGCATGTGTCAATATCTTCCGTGTTCCCATTGAGTCGCACTGAAATGCGTTATCACTAATTCAAATAAACTAGCCAGCCAATGTGATTTGTCTAATTTTTTTGTAAATAGGTTGTTGTCATAGTTCGTACTTATGCGTACTGATGCGTAATGCGCAGCTGTTAACCAGACCTAAAGCGTAAAGGAGGAGTTGGCTCGCGTACCTGCACTGACTATTTAACGAAAAGATATGTTTGACTGTATCATTATGTAGGTGTCCAATTTGTGATCAAAGAGGCGAGTTCCTTCGTGCGAAGTAAAAAGCACTGGCCGATACTGTTGTTCCGCGTTCGACCTTCGTCAGATATGTGGGAGCTTGTATACAAACGTCCCCTACACTTTCATAGGGCGTCGTACACGCTCCTATTGCGCTGCCCATTTCTGTGTTATTGCTCACGCTGACCGCTAGGCGAAGCCACCGGATAGTATGGCCTAGAGTTACTGTATATGCTACCTTTAGGTAGCAGAGTTGCGCATCTGTCTTCCAACGCCGCTAGCAACCATGCATTGCTGAGAAGCTGCAGCTTGGGCCAATTTTTTTTATTTCTCGACGCCGCCGCTGCAGCGAACTGAATTAACACTTGTCATCGACAGCCAATGCTTATCGCCGGTCTTCGACACGCCAAACATGTCGATCGGCGACACAGTAGGCATGTCACCTGCAAAAACGGAGAACGGTTCGCCGCATAGCTGTGGTTGCTAGCCGGACCTATGCGCTACTCTGCTACCTAAAGGTAGCATATACAGTGACTCTAGTATGGCCTAGAGTTACTGTATATGCTACCTTCAGGTAGCAGACTTGCGCATAGGTCTGGCAAGCAACCACAGATATGCGGCGAACCGTTCTCCGTTTTTGCAGGTGACATGCCTACCGTGTCGCCGATCGACATGTTTGGCGTGTCGAAGACCGGTGATGAACCTAACTGTCGATGTGCGCTGTCAATACAATTCGCTGCAGCGGCGGCGTAGAGAAGTACAAAAATTGGCCCAAGTGGCAGCTTTTCCGCAATGCATGGCTGTTAGCGGCGTTTAGAAGACAGATGCACAACTGTATATACTACCTAAAGGTAGCATATACAGTAACTCTAGTATGGCCTGCGTAGGTCTCTTGTCGGGAATCCCAATTGTCTTGACATGAAGCATACTTATTGTATTGATACGCGGCATCCTATGTATTTTGCTAGTGTTCCATAATGGTTTTGCTAGTAATCATGCTGGCACGTGAAGACAAAGTACAATATCAAGTTTCTTTCTTTCCTTTTCGAAAAGTACGTGCGAGCAGAAGCGTTAGTAGAAAGCTTCGTGATTCTTTGAGCGACATGCGTGACGTCGACTCGTTTCGCATAATGGCTGATGGGCCACGACGAAATAACACAGTTGGAACCAAAATGAAATAAGAATGAGAAGAGTGCTACGTAAAGGCATAAAACTGTCCCTATATAAAAAGCTATCTGAAAACAAACGTTCTAACGGAATGGAAAGCTGAGCTGCCTCTTGTATCTTTTCTAGAGCTTTTCAGCTGAAGTCACCAGCCTTGCATAAATCTGCTGTCAAAAAGACGCAGACACTGGGCACTGATACGAGAACTTCCCGCCGGTCGATATGCACACATTACTATCATAGGATTGCTTCGGAGCGTTCAAGGCCGGATTAAAGAAGAAAAACGTCGTAACGAAACAAACAATTTACATGTTCTTGCCGCAGTGCTTTTTCCACGTAAAAGTCGGCGATGCCCACATAGAAAACTACCTCCTCCTGACCCCCCCCCCCCCCTCTTTCTTTATTCATTTCATTTTCACCTATCTCCATCGCGCTGTTGGAGTATAAACGATCTCAAGTTTTCTACGAACATTTCAGGGTCAGCAAAGAGGACCAAAAAGTTTACAGGAAAATCCATTCATTGCGAGGCGGCAGACGGCGAGTGTATCAAACCTCTCAACGTACTTTCTTAAAAATCCGCTCAAGCAAGCGCACAATAGCATGTCGCAAGACGAATCCTGCTCGGTTCCTTTGTCAGTCGACGCTTTCCTTCCGCACTTGTAGAATAGGATAAATTTTTCACCGTTATCGTGTCACAAATTATCCGGAGCTTTATAAAATGCTGACTGAGCTCAATTTAACATTGGTGGTACAAGCACCTTTTTGTTTTTTCAGCCATGCTGCAGTTCCCGCTTTCACCCTTTGAAAAAAAAAAAAAGAAGTGAACAAATGTAGATTCAGGAAGAGGCTTAACGGTACATTTCCTGCTGCCTGTTCGGCAGCTGCGCGGGAACAATCGCATTTTCACGCAGATTTGTTCGTTACAGTTTGAAATATCAATGTACAGGCGCACCCGTAGGTATTTGAAGCTGTCATTGCTCACTTGTAATCTATTTTTGTTATTCCATGCGCCGAACCGTATCGTCGTCTAAGTAAACGCTCTATGCAGCTCGGGGATCATCGGTTTGCTGCAGGTGTATTAGTAATCCGCCTGGCACTTTTCATCTTAGTTGCCGCGTCGCCTATTTTGTCAACTAAATAATATTAATAATATCCAAGTACGTTGCTCAAGCATAACAAAGATTTTGTGTCGTGATAAATCATCATTGCCTTTGAAATCCGATTTTGGAGAAGAGAGACATCTCGGGGTAACATTCTACTTCTAGTACATAAGCACTCCTGCAAGAAGAGAAAGAGAAAAAAGAAAAAAGCAATTTCGGGTTTTTGCTGTAGCGCTTACTTAACGTGTAAACAGTATCTAGTATTCGTTTGCAGGAGGCCATTTCTCTTTCCCCGCAGAAAAACAAACAAACAAGAAGAATAAGAATACACCTTTTCTTCTTGCAAGTGAGCACCACCGTATAAGAGCTGTTTATGCGACGGTGCACGCTTTACAGGAGCACCAAAGACATTCTGTAAACGAAGGTGATGGAATCGCTCTTGCGATTCTTCGTCGTAACGCATTCAGGTATTCGATTATCTCTCTAAGTGCTCTCATTGACGGCACGCTTTTGCACAGTAAAATTAGTAGTCCATGTTCATAAGATTTTGACGGTAGCGTCAGAATCAGAATTTTAGCGTGTAAGCATGTAACGCTGTTTGCTATCATTCATTCATTCATTCATTCATTCATTCATTCATTCATTCATTCATTCATTCATTCATTCATTCATTCATTCTCAGAAAGTTCTACGAATCCCCTGTAATCTTTTGTGTTCTCTTACTTCAAAACCAGATCGAAGTATCCTTTCACCCAGGTGCATAGGGTATTTCTTCGTGGCTTCCAGCCCCAGCAAGCGCCAGACGTTGAACCTTTCACGCATTCCTCCACAAACTGGCGCCGTTGGTCGCCGCCTTTCCATAAGCCTCCGCGGATGTTTTCACAAGTCTGCGCCGCCCACTGAGCATAACTCAACGTAATTTGTCACGACCCAAATGCATTGTGACGAGAAATTGGAAGGCTGGCGGCGTCTTTTCTAAAACATGAGATACGGGGCACCTCACCGCGAGGACGGGAAGAATTACATAATGTCGACACACAATGACGAATATTTCGCACGAATATATTGCGCTTCTTGGGACATTCATACAGAAGTGAAAACAAATACAAATAAAAGGTGCGTTATACCTGTCGCTTTATTTGCAAAGCTCAGCCAAAGAACTTTCGTGTTTTCCCCCATCACTTTATTACTTTTCCTACGTGTCATGCCCAAATGTTGCAGGGGACGTGGGTGGAATTATGAAAGCAACCTCGCAGAATGCTGACGTACGAGGGCTGCATGCGCGTCTAATGTTTTATTCTTTGCGTTAAAATACCAGTTTGTAACGCGCGCTGCTGCAGTGTCTTCTCGCCGGCTTCTTCTAATGTGCATCTGCCAAGGTGAATTAGCTTGTTTTTTTCTTTGCGCACCTTCCAGGTTTTTCTCGCGCCCCAGATGTACCGCACAGTGAGGTTGCTGCCTTTATTGCGGCAAATACGCATTACGAAGGTGCTGTGCTGATTGGGCACAGATAAGAATCTCATTCTATCGCACTCTAGAATAAAGATAAAAACGGAGAGTGCTGGAGAAAGAGGTGTTGATTCGTTAGAAAGAGTAAAAATGAGAAAAAAAAAATCGGAGAGGTTGAATATCACGCACGCGAATGATGACGCATGAAAAGCCGTTACACCGCAGGGAGCAATAACTGTCAGATTCTGCAACCTCCCACAGACAGAGAGAGGTGTTTTTAACGCGTAATCGCAACCAATCGTTCCCGACAAAAGAACTGCCTTTAGTAACTTGTCTGAGCTGTCTGTCTTGTTCTCGGCAGCTGGCTACTGAAACCATGAAAGTTTCTACTCCTTCTCTCTCTTCTTTAGTCTGTCAACCCCCTTCCCCATCCCTACACAGAGTAGCATGCCAGCGGTTATATACTGACGCCGGCAAAAATCTCTGTTTTTCCAATAAAGAGTCTCTCTCTCTCTACTTGAAGAAGAAATAGGCATTGACAAAACAGCTACGTTTTGGGACAAAAAAAGGGGCCTTCCTCTGCAGATCACGTGATTTGTGTTTGCTTTTGTCTTCTCTCTCTCGTGCGTCCCAAAGTGCTCTTTCGGTATTGTTTTCGTTACATTAGACAACTGTGTCTTTAATATGCAGAAGAAGGCTGTGCAGGCGTTAATGCGCTTTCTGCGTTCAACCGGTCTATCGGAACGGCTCTGATAGGACGTCCTGCATGTGTGTGCATTTTTTGTTTTGTTTTTATTTTATCTCACTCTCTCTCTGTCCTCTTTCCAACACCTATATCCCCACCCCTGTGCAGGGTAGCAAACCGGTCATTCGCACCAGGTTAACCTCCCTGCCTCTTCCTTTTCATGTAATTCTCTCTCTCTCTCTCTCTCTCTCTCTCTCTAATACACTAACTACAGCATTCGTAATTGTTGTAGTACCGATCGATGTTGTTTTATACCCCCCTTCCCTCCCCAGAGATAAATCTTCAATGAATTGCTCATTCGTTCAGACGTCACGGAATAGTATTGCGTAAACGACAATATGAAAAGTCACGCACAATATACGAACGCACAACCATCGTTCATGCACATAATGTATGCTCGAAAACTTGAGTGCCTGACCTGCCGTTAATGGAGAATAAGACGCGCGACGAAGAAAAATTTGCGATCCCACCACGCGTGACATGTTGGCATCTTAGTAGTTCAGTGGAACTGAAACTTCGAAATGTCAGCTGCTAGACAGCACATATCGCCCGGCTACGCAATAAACAGTAGCCGAACACACGTGAAGTCATGGGCCGGAGCCTAGCGTAAGGCTTGCCTTGCATAGCTGTGCGTTTCATGCACCCATTATCCGAGAGTATATGAAGGTGAGTATATGTTAACGAGCTTAATGGTCCGGCTGGCTACTCTGTACTTCCATTTTCTGGCACTTACGTATTAGGAGAGTCTGGTGTTGGACCTGTGTACATAGTTTGTACAATCGACATACCCAGCCTTGAAAGACACGCACACAAGAAGAGAAGTTTTGACGGCCACACACGCTGGGACTAGCAACAGTTTAACGAAATTAACAGCTACTCGAAAGAAAACCAAGACGCACATGCGCCAATACATGATAACGTAGAGGTGAGAGCGGTGGGCATGTGACAAAACAAAGCGCGACGGAAACGTTCATGCGCCTTAAAAAAAACCGCGCAGATAAAAACGCAGTGCAGCACCCTCTAGTTACGTTTCTATAAAAACGTCACCTCTTTTCGTGATAACGATAAAGAAGGCACACTTACACACCGATCATGTCCATTTTTTTGCATTTGGTACGCTGTCTGTCACATGCCCACCGCTATCACCTCTGCGTTATCATGTATGTGCGTCTTTGTTTTCTTTCGAGTAGCTGTTATTTCGTTAAACTGTTGCTAGTCCCAGCGTGTGTGGTCAAAACTTCTGTTCTAGTGTACGGGTCTTTCAAGGCTCTTTTCGTCGATTAGCCGCATTAGGATCGAATATTGCATGATATGACTTTATGGGTCAAATCCGAACTGCTGCTAGCAAAAATACATGAAATAACCTGTGAAAGGAGACAATATATCTCCTCAAGTTCTGGTTGCGCTTATATCATAGTGTGCTTCTGAAGATTATAACAGCGTCGGACCCGTATTGCAAACAAACTTTATCTCATTTTCTTCATCGCTCCTTTGGTCTGAACGAGCTAATTTGATTAGGGGAAAATAAGGCAGGTGTAGGATGGAATTGTGAATACAGGCAGCAATATTCGTTTATCTTGGTGCTGAAAATACGAAAAAGATTAAATGAATGTAAACAACATCGCACTTCTTTTTCAGCTGCACTTCCGAAAACATTGACAGCTACCTACACAGGGTGGTTCTGTATGTGACTACCACCTATAAACTATATTACGTTCGTTCAACATTATGCGGCCGGGACTATGAAAGAAAAGTAAGTGGTGAGAGAGATATAAGAAGAAAAAAAAAAAGCGCGAGTGTGAGCAAGTTTCCGTCTGAGGCGCAGAGCCTGCTCCGATTACCTTTCTGCCGTAATCTCTCAAGTGAAAAAAAAAAAGACCTTTCTTTTTCGCGAAGTCATTAATCTTGCGCTCATGTTCAACGTCTGACGTTTCAAATTGTAATTATAGAGTGAGCGTGTAGCCAACTACAGTCTCAAGGAGATCACAAAAAAAAAAGGCTGATTCGCGCTAGGCACCGCTTAGGCAATCTAATGTGATCGATTACGCAGTATAGAGACTGATACTGCTTTCAAGCGCTGTTTTTCTGAGGCGTTCATTGGCCTACCTAATATCGAATTACGCTGTGTTAAAAAAGAATGTTGCAACGTCTTCGCATTGACCATGATACCGAGGAGCCCCTCATAAGAAATCTTGCTCTATACAGATATTGAGAAGGCACACGCTTCACGAAGGCCTGGAAAAGCATGGGAGGCTTTAAGCTGAAGATGACTTCATGCACCTCAACATTTAACTTGCCTTCCTACACCAGTATGGGAACAAAATTGAACGATCCGGAGTTTATGCCCATCAAGTATAGAAGACCTGTCGTGGGTTAAAGTGCCCTGTCATGCGTTCCCCCAAATATTGCCCAAGGACCGTTGCATGACACACTGACAGCGTATACAGAGACTTGCATCGCAGCGCACTATCAAAGTCTCCAAATGAGGTTTACGCAAGAGGATGACACAGGCCTGATCGAGTAGTGCAGGGTATGTGACATTAACACATTAACAAAAGGGACGCTGACGTCACTTTTGCTAATGTGTTTGCGAGTGTGTGGGACGTCACTCGCAGTTAGACGCTCCGTCGATCAAAAGCTAGGAGGTAGCTATAGAAATACTGTAAGCATTTAAGAAACGCATGCGAGAAAAGCATGCCGAATATTTTCTCAGGAATTATGTCCAATCTAAAAAGCGTCAATGCAGACAAGCTGACCAGAGAGTTAAGGCTGCGACCTACTTGCAGCCAACAGAATAAATGTTCTTTAACGGAAAGAGTCTGACGAAGTCAAGGCCATTGGCTGACCAAACTGGCTTCACTATTTTAACGCGATAGCGTTAACGAGCCCGTGTCACAGAAATTCCACTGTCGGCGGCGTTGGTTGTGAGCGAAATGTCCCCATTGATGCAAATAAAAACCAGGGGTTTGAATCGGAATCGAACCCAGGCATTTGCGTGGAAGTGAGCTGTTGCGCGCGCAGACGTTCCCTTCCTCGCGATGCGGTTGAGGCGCCACCGAGAAGCGAGGTGTGGTCAGCAAACGAGAAGGCGATGCGAACGGGGCCCGAAATTACGATATCGCATTCCACACTTGAAGGCGAAGCTCAAGTGTTCCCCCAATTTTTATTATTCTTCTTTGTATTGACCAAAAACAGGAAGGGAGGAAATGGTAGGGGGGTGTTAAGCAAGGGAGCAGGGGCGGCGGGAGGCCTAACATTTCTCGCTCTGGCAAACCACACTGGATGTGTTGCCCAAGTTCCCGAATGGCCACTGGATGCCGCATACACCTTGTCAGTTTTTCATGCATTATTCTTCGGATCTGTGTAATCGCATAGTCACAGATAAAGGTTCATCATAATTGCGCTCAAATATCAAAAACAATCTCTCAATTCTTCCCTATTTGCACGCACGGCCGCACGCACAAACAAACAAACAAACAAACAAACAAACAAACAAACAAACAAACAAACAAACAAACAAACAAACAAACGGTATGCTCAAAGGCAAGAAATTGCTTAACGAAAAGAACTTCTGGGTAATGATAAAAGCCGAAAAAAAAATGCGCTGAATTTTCGGAAGTTGAATGCCGAAAAGCTTCAAGTCCAGAAAATAACGTAAAGGAAAATCAATAAGCAATATTGCAGGATTATGTTTTTAAAATTATTTGTGCTGCTTTAATAATTTGTCAAAGGTGCAACTAGATACGTATTTAGCCCCTGATAAAGTACTAAACTTAAGATCGTGTGACTCACTAAGTTCGTGCAGCAGAAAGCAGCTGAGGGTGAAAGTCGCTCGCAACCTCAAATCAAATCGAAAATTTTCCCGCCAAATAGAACGTCTTTCGTGACTCGACCTTCACCGTATAATTGCAGTCTTTTTATTACGGACTGAATTACCATCGCTGTCATCTTGAAAAAATGCAAAGAAATAAAACCATTAAACAGCTCGGTCCTACATGGAAATTTCTCACTAAAATAGAATGCACATGAAACGTAGAAAGCACGGTGATTAAACTCACCGTCATGCCAGTCTTCGTATAATTAGTTTAATAAGAAAAATTAAGTTCTCACTGATGGGTGCATAATTACGATTCCGGATTAACTTTTATTTGTTTATTTTTTTAATAGTGGAAAATCTGCTGCGTCTTTCACAGGGGAACTCAGACATCAGGGTACCCCTGCGATAGCAATTAACGAGGCTGGCGGAACTTGAGAGAAGCTGCAGAACGTGCCGAAGCCCCGGTGCGAGGAGCGCTTTGCAGGCGACAACGGAGGCCAGAACGCGTCAAGCGCCTTAACTCCCACTTGTTCGGTACAAGGTGCACGCGTCGTCAAAGACCATGCAAGGAGGAGAAGACGAAAGAGGACCACGTGACAAATGCCAGAAGGTCCCCACTCCCCTCGTTCCTTGGCAGCATCGCCGCCGAATGCGGCCTGCTCGTCTCGTAATGGGGCCTCAGCTGTTGCTGCCATTAGGCGCCTGTGCGGTGGCTGCGCTTCGGAGCACAGCCACGCGCGGCCGGCCATTATCTTGGCTTCCAGAATTCCGCACTATACGGCTCACAACGCTGGTGAGGACCCGCTAAGGCTCCCGCTAATTGCTAGCCGTTCAGCGTTCGTGCGTGCGTTGGTGTCTGCGAGCGTGGCGTGCGCGCGCTTTCGCCGCTCAGCGCATTTGTACGTTCACATGTAGTGCGGCACTTGTGCGGCTTTTCTTTGTCCGGCCCAGCCGTCTTCGCTACGTGTTGAAGGGGGAGGGCGTTCCTCGTTTACATCGTCCACCGAGGCACCGGAATGACCGGAAATAGTAATTAATGACGCGTCCCGCAGTAGACGTAACAAAGCATAGCCGACGCCATGAGGTGCCGTTATTGCGGCATCGCCCTAATGAACTTGTTCAGTGCGGAGCACGCGTGTGTTCCATTGTCGTTACTGAAGAACTCTATAATGAAATTGAGGGGGCCTTGCAGACCTCCTCTTGTGCGAGCATCGAATATAAGGCGCAGCTATTGAGCGAGCTTGCAGGCGTGCGTGAAATACGTTGGGAAAGCGCTTAGGTGGAGGACAAGTAAACGTTTGCTCCGGAGGCACCGCAGGCGCATATACAGATCGCAGGCAGTGCGCAACTAAGCTGTACCGACCTCATGAAAACCCTTGCTGAGACCAGTGATTTCGGTTAGGTGAAGTTCTCGGACACTAGGTGGAACATTGTGTAGATGTTCCAAGCCAACACGAGCACCTTTAAGTGACTTGTGCGTCGCGTTTAAGGACATGAGTCAGCTTCATGTTGCCTGCTACGCAGAGAGCGTGTTCGTTTTCACAATTTTTCCCACGAAATGCTTGCGCTGTGGAGTGATGAGAAATCGTTCAACAGGGAATGAGCCAGCGTTTCGACAAGGCAGCCCTTGACGAAGCCTTGCTGCCTTGTTTGGATTTCGGCCTGTGGAGATCACTTAAATGATGGCGCAAGGCTGTCGAACGAATTAAATGTTCAATATTCTTTAGTATTCCGGCCTGTTTCAGGAGCTTACACCGTGCTTGGTGCCGTACCAAAAACACAGGCAACCATGTATGCCATTCTTTGTGGAACAAGTCCTTGCGTTAAATAGAAATTTAAACCCGGGGAAGTGGACCGTCATCAAAAAAGGGAAAGTGCACTAAGGGCGCACGTATGCATCTATACGTTTCCCACTGATTAAAGGTCAGTGTCGATTAGCGTTAAAGGCGAGGGAAACGTGCCTACCTTTACGTACTGGGATGGGGCACCGGCGGTGTCAAGCAGCTTTAGACTATAAGGGTGATCGAAAGCGCCACCAGTGGGCATCGCACGGACGTCACACATACAAGGTTTATGCACTAGAATATACCGACGGTCAAATTGTCAGCATTGCGAAAACGCGCCATTCGCCCAAACGTGTTCGCTTTCACGCAGGGTATTCCTAGAGATGTTCAATTCAGCCTGATGATCTATGCGCCTGTGGTGTAGCAGTGGCAGCATCGGGCCTCGGTACTCGAGGCACCGTATTAGCTCTCCTCCATTCTGCTCGCTGTCTTTTTCAAGGATTCGGGTCATTCCATCAGATATGGCATGCATCGTTTGGCTTGAAACTTCAGCACAACGCAGAACTTCTTTTCCGTGCTATGAAAGCTGCTTTGCTGATGCCCTTATCGCGCTCTATCATCCTCAGTGCATATTATGCCCACTGCAGAACGAAGCCCTCTCCCAATGATCTCCGACCCACCCCGCCCTGCGCGAGCTGATTCCATTTTATGGCCCTGAATTTTTAAATTTCTTTGCTCCACCTAACCCTTGGCCGTCCCCAATCGCACTTCCCATTTCGTGGTATCTACTCTAATGTTTTAACTGACTGGCCCACCTCTCTATACACCAGTAAAAAAAAGAGCCCTTGTCAGGGGAGTTGTATCTCGATAGCTTCTATCTAAACACACGATTACGAAGGTTTTCTTTTTCTCAGCGGCAACGGCACCAACATTGATGCGTTTTGCTGTATTTAAAAGAAACATTTAAAAGAAAAATTAAGCTCTAGTAACTGTAAGAAACAAGTTTACAATGCGTGCCACCAAAGCTTTCAAAGGGATTCTCGCGCATAGCAAGGTTAAAGACAACAACAAGAAAGCTAAGTCTCAACTTTACAGCGCTGCCAGTATAGAATAAGAGAGAAGAAACATGATGTTGCAATCACGTAAACTGCACGACGTTGCGGGCATTCAAGCAGGCTCAGCGAGCTGCAAAAAGAGTCTGTTTGCGTCAGGGATATTTCGATCAAATTGCCCAGGCCTGAGCATGCCACGTGTCGGGCATGCTCCGCATTCCTTTGCGAGAAGCGACTTCTGACTGACGACGCTGCGCGGTCTTTGCCCTCCGTTGTCACTTGCCGCTGCACTATACGTTGGCGCAGTTGGGATCAACTCCTTCGCAGTGAAAAAAACATACGCTCGCTGCGGTGACACCACTCGTCACATCAACCGTGAAGTTGCAGGGGCAATAACTCTTTGAGAGGGATTGGGTAAATGCCCTCCGCGAAATTTCCGCGGAGACATTCGCACGGTCGATCACCTCTGCCCCAAAACTATAACCCCTCCAAAGAGCGAGACGCTTGCATAAACGACTTTATATGTGTCTATCTGGCTTCACAAGACGTTCACTCCGGTAAAAGGGTTGTTTACTCGCAGCAAATATAGTTACTGCTTACGGTTGCATTATTGCGTTACTGGTAATATTTATCACCCTTTGATGCTTGTCACCGGTATGAATTTGCAGTCCTGTTCTGAAAAAAATGGATACGCAGATTTTAAGAAAACACATAGCAAGGTCTTTGCCGCGCTACATTGAAAATTGAAGAATAAGTCTTACAACAACAACGCCAATAATACTAATAGTGATAGGAAAGAAAAATGTCACACACACAAAAAAAAACAACGATGAAGATTATTCTGCACTTCAATATTACCTAGAAAGATTCGTCGTGCAAGATGGTGTGGATGACCGTGGATCAAATGACGCAAGAGACAGATCATTCGGCGCGCACTAAATCTCCAGGTGCATAAGCATCGTTGCTCTCTCTTGTACGTGTCGGCGAAACGGAGCCCATTCTACTCCGCTCAGCACTCAGCAGTGGAGTAGCTCAGCCACTGTAGTAGAGCGCTGAGATAGGCAGTGTTTCCTCTAAGCGTTTCTTGGTATGGCTTGCTTGACAATTTCTTTATGGTTTCGTTGACACAAACTTGTTCGCTAATCTTACTCCAAAAGATTGCCCTGTCGCATAGAGTGTATTGCACGTGCCAGACGAAAAAGAAACTGTGCAGTGCGCAATGGCTCGCGAAAGCCGAATATAACGATGAAAGCAGGGCTAGGCTCGCGCTTTCCCGTCGAGCGAGCACAAGGCGCCCGAGAGAGTGCTCGTTTCTTGAGGCCTGACACCTGCTCGGCTTCGTATGGGCCGTACTTCGTTTGTTCCCGGTCACAGTGGCTGGCGGCCGCCAACCCTTTCCTGTTTCCACAAGAAAGGCCCTGCGGAGCTTCCTTTGTCGCCGGCCTATCGCGATACTGTGGGCACAAGGTATTTGTTTCTGACTGACGCCCCGTGTCTCGCCCTTCAGCCGATGAATGGTCAGTAGGGGCAGGCGGTGTGGGAGAACAGGGCACTTAGAGAAAACAAATAGAGGGAACACCAGAGTGCAGCATAAAAAAGTCACACGAAAAAAAAAAAAAAGAAACGAGAAGGGACAGAGCCGCCCCGGTTTCTCTGCTAGGATAACGCAGCAAACCGGTGGCAGTGCCTCCAGAGCCGGGCCCGGCACTCGAAAGGGCTTCGCGCAAGCCGGGTATAGTGACACCAGAGAATCGCTGCGGGAGTAGCGTACGAGAAGGAACCCGCATGGCGCTCTTGGGTGCTCCAAAATGAAACCATGGACGTTCGTGTCCACAGAGAAATAAAAAAAGGTTCCGCCTCTGGCCTGCCTTTTCGTGACGCGCAAACTAGTGCGTAATGAGTGCGTGCCGACGGCAACTTTTGTCCGAGCCTGTTGTTGTCCGGAAGAACAAGAATCTCTGTTAGTGTTTCTTTATCGCTGCTTATACTCTATAGAGGACGAAAGTGAACACTATTGGTTGCAGTCCACTAAGAAATAAAAAGTAGGCGTTGATAAGAACAAGGCAAGCATAGAATGAACTGTGGTGCTGCCTGTAGTGTTTCTTTACTCTTATCTTCACACAGCTCGGACTTTGTTCACAGCTGTGCTATAGTGGACTCATATTTCACTCAGATGATCTCAATGACTTCCTTTCTTTACTCAATATCCATCCATCTATCCAGCGATCAATCTGGACAGATGCTAGACACCAGCATGGGCCTCTTTGCAAAATTGATCCATTGTGTGACTTCCATATGCCGCGAGACCTTAACAGAAAAGAGGAAACATGCTTGCACCGCATCAGATTAAATGTCGCCTCACTAATTACTTGAAGAGCAAAATCAAGCTGTGCGACTCACCATCTCACCATCGTCCGTTCACTGTAACGTCCCAGAAGACCAGAAACACATCCTCTGTGAATGCAGGCGATGTGCGTCAGAGAGACGATCTCTGAAGGCGGCCTTGCACCTTTAACGGGACTCGTGTTTATAACTCGACATATTCTAGGCTCATGACAAAGCAAAGCAGCATCTGTGCGTTACGCGCCACGAAAACGCTGCTGACATTCTTGCGAGCAACAAGACTGAACGAAACTTTGTAAGCAGTGTAGTGTGTGTGTGTGTGTGTGTGTGTGTGTGTGTGTGTGTGTGTGTGTGTGTGTGTGTGTGTGTGTGTGTGTGTGTGTGTGTGTGTGTGTGTGTGTGTGTGTGTGTGTGTGTGGTGTGTGTGTGTGTGTGTGTGTGGTGTGTGTGTGTGTGTGTGTGTGTGTGTGTGTGTGTGTGTGTGTGTGTGTGTGTGTGTGTGTGTGTGTGTGTGTGTGTGTGTGTGTGTGTGTGTGTGTGTGTGTGTGTGTGTGTGTGTGTGTGTGTGTGTGTGTGTGTGTGTGTGGCTGGCTGTATGTGTTGTGTGGTTATCAATGTATATATCATAATCATCACCCAGCACCTGGAGTAGCATGTCAGGCGAATAGTCAGAATAACATCTACTGCTTTTCATTAAAACATCTCTCTCTCTCTCTGTTTCGAAATGAAGTCCGAAGATATGGTTTCGCATCTTGCCTACACGCACAGAACTGCAACTTTTGCACCCAATTTCAGGCACAGCAAACAAAATATCGATAGAAGACTTTGCTTTTTGATAGTGCTGCTATGCGGATAATTGTTTGACTTTATTTATAGTAGCGGAAGACAAGGAGGTGACGGTAGCGGAGGCATGTCAACCAGCAGCATACGGCTAATTGTGATGCGAGAACGACTTTCGCAACGACGGGAATACGTACGAACACAGGAAGTCGCGTTAGTGGCTAAGCCTGCCATAATATCCAGCCTTCTTTTATTTGACAGGTGACGCTATGACATAAATGAGGCGCTTCATCTTTTGTGTATCAAGATGAACTGAAAAGGCAACAGTATATACAGATATATATATATATATATATATATATATATATATATATATATATATATATATATATATATATATATATATATATATAATTCTTCCATTTCCCGATATTAGACGGCAGCGTGATTGGCAATCGCTGCGTAGATAGTTTATAAACATGCTTTCCCTAATCTAGGCTTTGAAACGTGAATTAAACCACTCTTACAAACACTGTAAAACATATACAGGCATCAACGCACGTTAGTAGCTTAAAATTTGTTCGAGCCCAAAGTTATGCGCAAAGGTTGATGGTACATATATGCAACTCCGCCGTCTAGTAGACAATGGCCTAGGGCCTTGCTGTGAACTGCGTCCTTCTCTATACTGACTTGATAGCTCGGCTTTCCGGAGGTGCTACTTTGGGAACTCTCAGCTTCCGCCGTGATGACGTTTTGAGTAATAACAGAAGCGTAGTAACTCTGCGAACCAATCAGAGCACAGGGCAGCACCGCTGTTCTACTTTTCAGGGTGTGAAGTGGCGTGCTATGGTATACCTGAGAACAAGAACAAAAGACAAAAAATCGCCCATGACAACGGGTTGTGAGGCAGCACCTAAGCGCATTCCGCGTCACATTGTCAAATCAGCGGTTTACTATACGAAAACAATAAATTTTATGGCTTTCCACAAAATATAAAACAATAAATTTTGTGACTTTCCCACAAAAATTACTGCTGAAAGTGAACGTCTGTAGACCCGGTATCTTCTGCGTAAGCTTTGAGGAAATCAACATGGTCTCTTGCGAAGAAAGACGGCCACCGTTGCTGTCTGTCTTTGCCGAGACTTATAGCGTCCAAAGCTTACGGTGGAGGAGCTCACGGTTCTCTTACTGACAGGCGGCTGTCTTTTGCGTTTATTCATTTCACTGTCCTTTCTAGTCTGCTTCCACATCTTGGGATATTCAGGCAGCGCCAGCAATGAGCTCTGACGCGGCTTGTTTGATCGTCGGCTCCTCTTCCGGTTTCTCCACAAGTGAGAAAATTGACGTTTCCCTCCAAGATCAGACATGGAATTCTTCGCAATATACAACGAGTCTTCCTTCGTTATTATTGCTTCGTTGATGTGTGCGGACGGTAAGAAAGGCAAGCTAAATGCAATACAGGAGTAAGTAAACGGAATAAATTATCGCGGTAATAGGACTGAAAAAAGCCTAAGGCAAAAGGTTATTTTCACTTACTTTCGTTAGGGTAGATGACCGCAAGCAACGTGCTTTCATATAGGCTGCTCCTTTCATAGGATGCAGGTCCATGCATTTGTGTCGCAGTTGGTGCGCATTACTGCGGTGTTCTCTCCCTTGTCAGGAATCACCGTGAACTAGCACGGTTTCATTCGGTGGGTCGAGTTTACGTATACTTCCTTGTAGCAGCAGAGTAGACAACAGAACGAGCCGAAAAAAGGGCCGGAAACAACGACGACGACATTTTTTGCTCCCTCGTGACCACCTTCTGCACTTGAAGTACTTCTTGAGGGGCTCGTTTTCGAAAGGAAAAGCGCAAATTTAGACAACACAAAATTTAGACACCCCACTCGCCTTGTTGTCTCACTTTCGTGGTGTCTAAATCTGCGTCTTTCCTTTTAAGACACCCTCCGGCACACTGGGAGGACGGGCTTGTGCGAACGCCTCTGACTTCTGGTGCAATCCCGCACGCTGCAGTGAATTCTGCGCCGCTCTTCCTCCCGTTGTTTTTTTCGCTCCTTCGCTTCCCTCCTCTCTATTTCTAATATTTCCATTCCATTTCCCCAAGCCTTCAGTGTAGGGTAGCAAACCGGAAGTTTTTCTGGTTAACCTCCCTGCCTTCTCCCTTTCTGTTTCCTTCCTTCCTTCCTTCTGCACTCTGGCTACAAGGCCCGTATCCATTCTGAGAAACCGAAACTGAGTCGGATATAACTTAGAATATTTGGGGTGCCATAAATAAATTTTAATTGTTGGGTTTAACGTCCTGAAACTACTCAGTGCGTTACTAGATACACGCCGGTAGGGGGAAACTACGTAAGTAATTGCGTCCAGCTGGTATTAAGCGCACTGAAAGCTCGATACACGAGTGTTTTTGCATTCTCACCGGAATAGCAGTAGCTTCGGCCGCAATGAAACCCTCACCTTATTAGCCTCTTACAAAGGTATGCACAAGGCTTGGCAACCATGCGCCGTCCATTCGGCTGTCTACCAAAGAGTGAGCGGAGTGACACGAGCCATGAGAATTATCCGTCAGAATGTAGCCGATAGTTACGACACTTTTTTATACACGTGCGGTCCTGGGTCCTTTTGTGTGTGAAGAGAAGGTTTCATGAACAAGTGCAACCTTTTCGTGCCAAAGGCGTGTTATGCATCGCGCAACAAGGCTTCATTATGCCTGCACTTCTTTTGCTTTGCTCTCTTCATCCTCCCGCGCTTCTCTTGGCCAGCCTTTGCAAATGTTCGCGACCAATTTTTTCTTGGCTGTTTTCTGTGCTCGCACCTGCTTCTTTATCGCGGATGTGTTGACACTGAGAGTTAATGAGAGCACGTCCGCCACTGCTCGCTACGCGTGCGCGCGTGAACGAGCAAGTGCGTAATGAGAAAAATGTGTTTTATAGCAGCAACGCAATCATGCCTGTTCAATAGGCCAAACACTTCTGGCTGTTTTCTTTCTTTTTTTTTTCTTATCTCCAAGTTGACTTTCAAGTTTCGTCGTGAATAATGAGTCCGTGGACTCTGAAATGGTTTCTGCGCAGCGAGCCTTACGTGGTGCAGAAAGGTATCAGTGGAGCTCGTTGTGACACCATTGGGTGCCGACGCCTCGCCTCGACGACACCGTAGTCGGCCCTACCTTTGATTGGAATATGTGGTGCCGTGCCGTTGTTTTCGGGACCCCAAATGAATCAGTTTTCTTTTTATATATAATTCTCCCCCAATATCCTGCTAGTAAGTGCACAGAGAGTTCAATGCCTAGCTCAGAGATGAGGCTGGGGGAGCGCGGGGGGCGTCGAGTTATGAAAAATTCCTAAATTACAACAGAGTTACGTGCTGTTCACCGCTAATGGGTTGCATAGAAAGGGTGATTCGACTTCGTTGAGAATTTTTAGTGTTAATGTATCAGTAACTCAGTAGCGGCTGCTTAATGGGACGGCTAGTCCCACATTTGCTTGTTGGAGTTTCGCAATAGTGTCATGATGATAATGAAAGACGACGTCGATACCGATCAGAGCACCCTGTCTCTATCCTATACGCCACGAAAGCACGCATAGATGCGCTGACATTCGGCAGCTTCAAGAGAGAGAGATGAAAAAAGGAAGGCCGGGAGGTTAACCAGATATTAGCATCTGGTTTGCTACCCAGCACTGGGGAGGGGAAATAGGGGCAAGAAAGAGGGTCTAGAGAGAGAGAGGGGAAAAAAGAGGAGAAAAAAAACGCACGTACACACACAAGATAAAAAAAAACACACAGGGACGAAGTTCTTCTTACAATCGTTCAAAAAGGCCGGTAGATCGCAAGAAGCGCAGTAGCGCTTGCATGGCCTTCTTCTGTGACGTTGCGTCTTGTCGATGGCGTAGAATTCTTTCTTCCGACAAAGGTCGGTCGTCCAACTTGTTCAGCGCGTTGCAAAGATATAGTCGCTGTGCATTGTACAGTGGGCTTCAAATCTCTGGTAGCGAGTAAGCAGCAGCCCACTCATTTCTCAAAGCCGCTTACAATCTGAAAAGCGCAGGCTAAATTCAAGCTGATGCGTGTTTCGTGTAAAAGCAGCACATGTTCATCGGTAACGAAGTGCTATTGCATCGTCTTTCAGATCGTTCCACGAACGCGACCAGAACGATGCGGATTTGATCCCGGCCGCGGCGTTCGCATTTCGATGGGGGCGAACCCTTACAAAAAAACTTATAGCCAGTCTGCAGAAATTCTACAGATCACGGGTCACCCCTGATTCGGAATGCGAAAAGAAAAGTGACAGACTTTCTGTCACCCCTTGTCACCTCCCAGTAGGCAATTGGAACACCCTTTCTGCAGAAAGTCTGCAGAGCATTTGTAGCCGCCAAGATGTAGCATGCCGGCAGAATGTCACAGAACGTCTGCAGAGCGTCTGCAGAATTTCTGCAGCATTTCTGCAGAATGTGTGCGGAGCTTCGTCGCGGATGAAAAAAATAAATAAGAGCTACCCTTTGCGTTAGCACCACGAGTCAAGTAACATGCAGCATCCAGGGGTAGAATACCGTACATACACCCACCAACACACGACAACAGCGTACACGCAACAACAGCAAAGTAAATACCGCACACTCGCGCTTCACAACCTAACACCGACCACCCGGTATATATAGCCATGGTATCTTGACCTGCCATTCAGTGCCGGTGGGAAAACTCCTACGCTTCAAAATTTTAAGTTTACACGTTCACAGAATGCATGTAAATTTATGCTGGATGTTAGGTAGCCATAAAACACACAGACCTGTTAATCAGCACCCGCCAAATGTGCAACGCTATTTTAATTAGCGAATTCCCATTACCAGCTGGCAGGCTGTCGCATGGTGCTCCAGAAAAGCTGCAGGCTTTCTGCATAAATTCTACAGAGCATGAACAACCCAGGTGCAGAGCACGTGAAGACAAGTGACAGACTTTCTGTCACCCCCTATCAGTGTGTGACTTAAACAGGGGCGTAGCCAAGGGGGGGGGAGGGTTCAAACACCCCCCTCCCCCCCCCGAAATGTTTCAGTTTTGCTTGCGTATATATACACGCACACATACAAACGCACGCACAAACATACATAAAGTATGGTTGAATCTCCCCCCCCCCCCCTCGAGAAAAATTTCTGGCTACGCCCCTGGACTGAAAGGTGAAATCCATTTAATCATTATTAACGAACGTGTCATGGTCCAGAATATATAGATACATACATATATATTATATACATCCACACGCACGCACTCTGGGCGCTCATTATCAGAAAAGTCTGCTTGTCATCTGCAGAAAATCTGCAGACTAGGTCTATATGGGGATGACTGGTGGGTGACTGAAAGTTGAAATTCGTTTAATCATTATTATCAAATGTGTCATGGTCCAGAATATATAGATAGATACATATATATTATACACATCCACACGCACGCACGCTGGGCGCTCATTATCAGAAAAGTCTGCTCGGGGTCTGCAGAAAATCTGCAGACCAGGTCTGCAGAAAGGTCAAGTCTACAGGAAGGTGACTGGGGTGACTGGGTGGTGACTCATAGGTGACAGATAGGTGACACCAATTTTTGTAAGGGAAATGCTGGAGGCCCGCGTACTGGGCGATGTCAGTGCACGTTAAGTAACCTCGCGTGGTCGAAACTATCCGGTGCCCTCCACTACGGCGTCTCTCATAGCCTGAGTCGCTTTGGGTCGTTAAACCCCGTAATCCAACCAACCCAGAACAACAGCAGCCCAACAACTATTGCGGCGTTAAATGTGGTTTTCGGTGTGTGGTACCGGACCACAAATTATGGCACTATTATTAAACACGTATTGTCACAAACCACGTAGATATGGCACGGGTATGGCTTCAAGAGAAATGGCGATCCCAGGCTGGTCATAAAGCCGTCTGTGTTGTGAGAAACGATGACCGTAGGGTGGCGTGTCTTGCATCAGATGATCGGTGTCCTTCATTTTTTTTTCCACAACTGCACCCCCTCCCCTCCCGCCCTACTGCGACCATTCTCCAACCCTCCACCATTCAATTCGAGGAAGTATTATGGTTCTGTGCGAGCAGTTAATTGTGCGTCGTTATTTACAGCGCAATGAAGAGAGACTGCCGCGCAGTGCTCAATCAAATAAAAAAGGCATTTCGGCGCATGCTCATAAGTCTACCTTTAACGTCTGCGCTAATGCCTTTTCGAATACCTTCACCTTCTCTCTCAGACATGCACAAGTTCATTACCGTAACATAATTCAACAAAATCGACTTAGAGGTAAAAGCGTAGAAACTTTGGCTGCTTATTCTGCGTACGTCGTTTATGTGTAGGTATTTTCTTTCTTGATTTTAATATCGGAAGGGCGGGGGGGGGGGGAGGGAGGGGGGGAGGCGGAGCAGGAATATAGTATGAACGTCAGGAGTAAGACTACTCATCGACAAGTTTTTTGTCGTTCACGAGAAGGTTTCAATGGCGCACGGTCCCCCTTTTCTGAACAAGTTAGGCTTAACAGGCTGAGATGACTTCTTAAAGGGCTCCCACTCCACTTTCGCCTTCCATCGGACACTATTCAGTGCTCAAGTTTCGCATTCCCACTGAATAAAGTCGTGCATGCATTGTACGTTCATACTCCTGCGCTTGTATTGTTGTTGTTGCTTTTTTTTTTAAATCTTACAGCTTCCGGTAAAGGTTTAAATGGGGATTTTCATTATTTTAACTGAAACGCTCCATGCAGATAAAGCGGCAAAGATTCTTTGAAAACAAAGGAGTGGAAGTATTGAAGTGACTGCCTTGTCGTAACTCTAAGCACACTGGCGATCATTTAATATACTTCAGCAAAATTGCGCCAGCGAACCTTCTAATCATTGCGACGACGCGCTATGTCGCAACCTGAAACTTCCGGCAAGCCTTTACGGCAGTCAGTAAGTGCTCCCAGATTTTGAAATAATTCTGAGTGCTGCGGTATGGATTCGTGTGATTCGTATGCGCGCCAACAGTGCGGATCGTAAAGACTGTGACATTCTTAAAGGACACCCATGTCCACCTTTCGATGAAAGTGCATCGCAATATCTACAATATCGCATTCATTTACACTAGAAAGGCGAGCTGCATTTATGCGCTGTTAGAAGGCAGATCAAGGGATCATCTCAAGGATGAATGGCCAGACAGGCCCTAGAAGAAATGACGCGGCAGAAGAGGCTCCCAGGCTATAGCTGATCGATGTCATGCGACGTCCGAGTAAGCATTGTTTCTTGTTTCTTTCCTCCTCGACTCCGTTCATTGCCGGGCTAGCGTAGGTACACGTCCAGCGAACCTCGCTTGGCGTAAGCGCGGCGTCGTTATGACACACCGAAGTTAAGTTTTCGTTGGCGACGTTGAAGCGCTAGATTTCTGGACGTGATCGGCGTGGTAATAAGAAATGCGCGCTCTTAGAGCGCGTCGTTTTGATTAGATGCTTCGGGGGGATCGATCCGGTGTCCTCCACTGTGGTATGCCTCGCAACAATATATCGTGGTTTCGGCACGTAAAACCCCAGAAATTATCACAGGGATGACACACTCCCATATTAAAGTTTAAAATTATATTTTTTATAGTGCTAAAGTTATACTTATGTTTTTATTTTTTAATTTCGGAAGATTTACGTGCCAAAACCGCGCTCTTGTTACGAGGCGCGCCTATAGTTGGGGACCGCGTAACAAATTTTTATCGTCTGAGGTTATTTAGGGTGCGCCTAAACCTAAGAACACACGAGCGTTCCCTAATTTAATCCTCCATCAAAGTGCCGGAGTCGGGATCGAACCCGCCACCTCTAGCTCAGCGATGGAACGCTTTACGACGCGTTTGGGATATTTCCACATTTTGAAATTGGTTAGTGAGTGCACTGAAGTCCCAATGCGAGATTTACAGGCTGCGCTTGGTTCCACATGTTAAAATAATATTTAGCGTAGTCTCGCTAACAGGGTAAATTCAAACATTTTTAATTGTGACCAATGCGATTATGTGCCTCCCGAGGAGCGTACGGGGATATCTCAACTATGTGTCCCCCAAATGTCACCAGAATATCGTAACGAAGTTTTCAATAGATTTTCTGCGCAAAACTAACGCATCTCGCAGTAAAATAGCGCTGGCGAAAACAAGGTACCCGACGAAGAGGAACGACACGTAGACAGGGCGGATGCCTCTCGAAATTACATCGAGATCCGCGTTTGACACTGACGCACCAACGTTGCGGATGGGCATAATACTTCCTTAGTTGTGGGCTATACAGACGCCATTCAGCGGATCGTAAAACTGTTTTGGAGAGCCTCGGACTACGGGCTTTTGCCATTCTTCAAGCGTTGGCTTGCTGGTTGCTTTTGTTTGCTGAGTATAAGTTGGCAGCACTGTGGCTCATATAACTGAATAATTTACTCATGGTTCCGCTCAGTGCACGTTATGAAGAACGGTAGACTTGGGCATACTGCAGCAATGAAGAGTGCGTGCTCCGAAGAGAACGGCGTACTCTACCTTGTAAGAGCCGGGCCGGGATGCGCTAAAAGCAGTCACGGAAGAACCCAGGGACACGTGGCGGTTTCTTAAGCTGTAGCACAGACATAAAGGGAACAAAGTTATGCGGTTCTTGCACAGCAGCGGCGTTCCAAAGACAAGAAACAAACAAGGAAACAAGCTAAAGAAAGCAATAAAAAAGCACGCATACTGACTTACAGCTGGCGAGTTACGAGTCGCCGCACGAGCGTGACTGTTTAATATTGTCTCGGTTGATCCGAGCGCTGTTTCCTTCCAACGTACTCTATATACGACAAAGTACAGCCCAAATGTCCATCCTACTTTAGTTGAGTGCTGCACTTGGTCGAATAATTTATAAGAGCCACAAGCGGACTCAAAAAGCAGTAAATACTAGGGAAAAGAAGCGCACTCACTCGCTATGTTGATATCGTTATCTGCGTCGTAGTCCACTATTCTCCCCATCAACTTTTAATCGCGCCTTTGGCATCGTCATCAAATGGCTCGGTTCCAATAGTCGTTGCACGCGGCTAAATAGATAGCTACCCGGACAGCAGTCATCTTAAGTGCCATTCTGAAATATCCGGAAAGAAAAACAATTTCGCGAAGACATCGAAGGGAAAAAAAAAAAAGGCGCAGCTACGCACTAGCAGTGCGAAGACTGAGGAAGCGGCGGAGATGGTGGCCTCACTTCCCTTTCCCGCCCTTTGCTATACTGCACTATACAAGACAGCTCCACTAACGTGAAACCCTGCGGAGGTTCGAAGCACCGGTGGTTCCCATAGGGACACGTCAATAGCAACGAGCGTCCTCTCATTACTACAGACAGCGCCCATCGCAGAAACAGAGCTTTTCCTGAGCCAAGCTTATTTGCCACTCGGAGAAGCGCACGTGGCGTCGTCTCTCGCGGGCGAGCGCGCGTTCTCGCGAGCTTTTCCTGAGCGAACGCGCCGTTTTATTTGCCACTTGCTTTACAGCGAAGGGCGACGACAGGAGACAGCGTGACGGACTACGACGACAGGAGACGCTGACAGCCGGAGCGCGTGAGGTGCTTCGCACCTAAAATAAAAACGATACAGGCTACGTTACTGTACGAACCTAGGCGGTGGCTGAGAAGAAGGCTTGGAAATACGACGGCAGGATCGCGTGTTTCAAAGAAAAACGCAGTCAAGCTTTCTTTCTTACCAGCTTAATGTAAGTTAAGTTGCTTTATTCGTGGGTTAGAAATCGAGAGATGTGTATCGACAACGATAATTCGAGCTGCTTCAGTTGCCGACGCGTAGTGGTTTCACGTCGCACAGACGTCTTCAAGACGCGTTTAATCATTCAGGTTCAAAGCTGAATCCACAGCTGCCAACGTAGACTGTATCTGATGTTGGACTTGAATTGCGAACATGCGACCGACAGTTGTGACGCGAGCGTACCAACAGTTTCCAATTTTTAATTTTCCTATATAGGTGTCAGTATAAGGAATAACTCCCTTTGCGGGCCACATAGTTGATCATCGCCTGTGGTGCCGGCTCAAAACCGCCGTTTCCTAAACTGAGGTTTGCGAGTGGCCTACCTGCGTTGCTTTGTTTCGCGTGGGTTGAGGCATCGCGGCCGTATCTGATGGCGCTATGTCATTGGTCCACTCGACGGGACACTCAGATGTAGTGTGGCGTGTCGCTCCTACACAGAACCAACGCGTCCGGTCGCGGCCGCGGTGGGCAACGTTGGCGACAGAAGCTTTGGTACAACTTCGCTAACGAATATGCGTCACCGTTGCGTCATTTTTGTTTCCTCAGCAGCCAAAATTACACTTTACAGAGAAAAGGTTTTTGTGCCCTACCTTCCCGCAGTTCAATGTCGCTCTTTTTTTTTTTTGCCATGGCGTAGCTCAGTTTGAGCATGAAGGAAAGAGACAATAGCAAAGAAGGAAATGACAGGCAACAGGATGAGCGCTAAACTTTCTTCTTTGCGATTTTCTCTTCATGCTCAAACTCGGCTGCGCTATACCAAAACGACATCATAATGCACCAACCTGCCCGATCTGCAGTACTTGTCAACGTTGTTTTTCAAGCATCCCGAGGCCGTGAAATAATGTCAAGATCCTGTCGATTACTAATGTCTAACACCCGTTCTAATCACAGTGAATCGAAAATGCGCGACAAGAATAATAAATAACCTCTGTTATTCCCGGATGGCTCTGTGTAGCTTAGGCAATTGACGTGTGACGGCCACGCAGCCGTGAACAGACAGCAAGCTTGAACTTGACTTTATCATGTAACGCTCCAGATGACATAATGTGTACTAAACTTAGCCACATGTTAAAGCTTGAACCTAAACAGATACAGCAGGCGCATAACTGTTTTTTTTTTTTTTTGGTGAGCTTGAAGCACTTAAGTTTGAGTTTCGACAATATTTATTCAGTAGGTGTACTATCGTACTAGGCATACTATTCTGTAAATACAAAGAGAATTTAATTTGAACAGAAATATAGCAAACGAAGCCTTTTGTCCTTGTGGCTAAGGAACACGTTTCAATGGGCGAATTTAAATGAGAATGGCGGGGGGGGGGGGGCAACCACATTCATCTACGGTACTATGCGTTTATGCGATCCTGCCCACAAACCATTCGTGTCAACCACGAAACAACATGGACCTCATTTAGCTTGAAAGATGCAATGGTATATATAGCACCCCTGGTCGATGCTCATTACAGCCCATTTAACACACATTTATGTAGTTTAACATTCAATCGAAACATTTTAATGCGTGACTGCTGGGATTCTAGCATAGGGCAAGCATAAGCACGTCAGTGCCACTAAATAACACTCACAAATATACGTGAATGTAATGGTCAGGGTACAAAATTGTCAGAACGTCACAGAATCCGCAGATGCAATGTCAGAACAAACTTGCTTGCAACTGGAGGGCCTTAAAAACACGCACATGTGCTACACTTTTGTGATTTGGGAACTAGTTTATGCGGATACATTTTTCACCCACTCACTTAGTACAAACTGTTAGGTTCGAGTGCCACGCTCTCAGTCCCAGAAGCAAGGATTCCGCCAGTTAATCGCTGTAGATTCAAATAATTTTAATAAGATCCATGGTCATTCGTGAAAAAACAGCATGACCTCTCAAGTTCCTAAGTACTTTCGATAGAGGCGAGACGCTATAGGCCCGTGTGCTACCCAATATCAGTGCACGCTACAGAACACCAGACGGTCGAAATTTCTGGAGCTCTCCACTGAGGCGTGCCTCATAATCATGTCGTGGTTTGGACACGTAAAACCCCAGTACTTATGACAAGTTTCCAAGTAAACGAACAGTGCACTTTCAGAAAAGTCTAGAAGAAATGTTGAAAAAAAAAAGAGCAATCAGGTGTATGTACCTGGCCGCGCCTTCCTTCGAAAAACGACCAAACGGCTCCGCAGCCCATACTGACCGATAACCTGTGCATGCGCAGATGAAAATGGCTTCGCTTCCGCTGCTGTACGCATATTGAAAGCGGCTTCCCGCAGCCGTCCGCCACCCGTTATCGCCGATAAATCTCGGTTGCGCGATGGTCAGAATGGTCAACTCATTCAGTGGCCGCCGCGTGTCTCGCTGGCGCGGAATAGCGTCGCGAGCGGCTTACTGTCTGGGAATCCCGCGTTTGAGGCACGTTTTTTGCTGCGTTCTGGTGGCTGCCATCCGCTTCATGCTTGGTCCGACAAATCGAAAGTGTAGCCACCCTGCTGCTCGACGATTGATTGAACGCATCAACGATAAGCGTGGGCTCGTAATAAGGGGAAATTAGTGCAACACGTCAGAGGTGTGACGGGCTGTCAAATAATGACGCTAGAAGCTCTCCCAACGTCTACCATAGGCCAATTGTTTAACGCAATACAAGGCTGGGCAACAGCCAGGGATGTGCTTTAATGCAGCTTGTGTACTGATTGCCGTACAGGGGCTGTGTGAAGCATATACAGGAGCAGTCACTTTGTGTACTTATTTTCGGTTAATTACCGTATGAGTTGTCGTGGAACAACTTCAAAAGTGATGACAGGGGTGAAAACGTGAGGAAATTCTTTAATTATAAAGAATCATTGACTCCGTGAGACGAGAACGTCAGTGCAGCTTGGAAGCCACGCCAATGTCCACGACAGTCACGGGCGCCGTTTATCGTTGAAGCGCGTGAAGCACTTGAAGAAGTCCTTGGTGCAGCTCATTATGTGGCAGTGGAACTCAAGCCGGTCCTCATCCGACAGGCGACGCATGTAGTTGGCAATTATATTGCCGAACTGGTCGCACTCGTCGTAGTAGCCGCCGACGGCGGGACTCAGTGACTGCAAGCTCTCGACCTGAGGCACGGCGTTGTCGCTGCTACTGCCACTGGTGCTGGACGGGGCCACAGGGAGAAGTGGCTTAACGTCGAGGCTCGTCGTAGAGGACCGGACTTTTTTCGCGGGAGGTGGAGCCGAAGGCGAGTCGATGATGTATTCGACGCCGTCACCCGTTCCGAGCTCGTCGTTGGTCACCGCCAGTGGCTCGGGAGGCGCCGAGACGCTATCAGGCAAGATGCTTTGCTCGTCGGGTTCCAAGACGCTTCCGTCGCCGTCGTCCAAGAACGCATCATCGCCCTCTTCATCCAGCTCGAGCTGCGAAAAGCGAGGCGATGTATGGGGTCAAGATAAAAAAAAATGTGGACGTCAGCGGTATAGGAAAAGGATGTGATAAAAAGAACGTCAAATTGAGAACTCGAACGATTGGAGTGACGGATATCATGCATCTTTTCCCTCAGCTGCAGGTTTTGGAACATGCTACGTGACAATGAATGGCGCGCCGGGAGAGGAGAATACGCAAGGAACTTGAGCTTTGCCCGCAGAGCGCAAGAACACTTGTAATACAGATCAGGGGGAGGTAGGGGGGGGGGGACGTCGCGCCGAGTCGACTCGGTTAAAGGCTGCGGCGAGGGCATAATGGCAGTTTCGACAGCATAGTTCCCTAGAAATCGCAAGTTGCGACAACTCACCAGCTGTTCTTTCTCGAAGTGAAGCAGGGGACTAATCACGGCGGTCCGGAAGGGCTCCGAATGAACACGCAGAAAGCTGAGGCAGTCGAAGAATTTCCACCGACCGGTGTATTCGAGCTCTCCGGTTTTGGTCCGTCCCGTCTTGTCCTTCAACTCGTCGTAGTACTGCCGCCTCTTGATGCTGTACACATACCGCAGGTTATCTGCAATGCAAGGAGTAAGACGCATGAATTGCTTACGACACTTCTGCCTTGAACACGTGCATGCAGCGGAGAGAGACGTGCAGGTATATCTGGCTACATGTTCACGAATGTTATCGGCAAGCCTGATCGCGAGCTAAGCATGCCGCGGTGAGTTACGCAGCGGTCTGCTTCTCGAAACCAAGTATTTGTTGCGGCAACAACCCTGTAGAAATGTTGTGCTTCGAGGTCTGAGGGGAGACACTTCGGTTTAACACATACTAGAAGGGGTCTGCATGTAGGCCTGTAAATTGGCGTCATAAATGCACGTCTGAAAAAAAATTACTTAGGACGATTACGAAATGACGCCTTGCGAATGGCGGAAACCTCACGCCGGGAGGCATGAAGAAAGACACATGAGCCCCGGAGGATCGTGACATACGAAAGAGTGCTAAAAATATCGAGCCAGCGCTCAGTTCTCCAAGAGGCGTAGATTATTCGACACACGGAAGGGTCAGACTATTGGACTGAAAGAAGAGTCAACTCACCACCAGTGAACGGTCCAAGCATGGGGAAGTGCTTTTGGAGGTGGACGGCGAATCGGTTCCAGAGTCGACGCTTAAGTCGCAGGTTCTTGAAGCTCTTCGAGTCGTTCTTCCAGAGGCAGGGGTTGCTCTCAATGAGGGCGAACAGCTCGGCCAGAGACTCGTCGCTGTGAGTAGGCTTGGCCGTCGCGAGTCGCTGTTCGGCGACGCCGGACACAGTCGCGCTGCTGGAGCACTGTTGCATCGAGCGGTCGGGCAAACCAGGCGCCATACCACCGTCCTCGCTGGGAGCCAAACTGGAGCACGGACGACGTTTCTTACGCATCGCTTCCGAAGGGAAGCTCACCGCAGCTCTGACGAAGGCCGGACCTGCCTCGAGCTTTTTCCTCGCTCCGTCGGGAATCGCGACGCCGCTCGGCGGCGTGGTCAACCGCTCGAAAAAATGATATCGTCGTACCCTTATCACTGTCGTATCGTGATCACAGCAAACGCTGTCTTTTTCGCTGGCAGTCGGGACGAAATTACTTGGAGATGCGCACTTTACTAGTGCTCGTTATTTGGTCACTTTTGCCGGGCTCTCACCCTTCTCTTTCTGGACACGCCTTCCCTCTCCGTCTTCCATCTCCATTAGATGCCACAACCGCGACGCGTGCTAGATCTCATCCTTCGGCGCGTTGTTTTTAGCTCGCGTCATTCAGAATCCCATGCGTCGCCCGAACGGCGCGGTGCTTATCTCATTCATTGCGCCTCACAGGACGGAGGTTAGCTGTGCGGACGCAGATGACCGCAGTTTTTTTTAGGAAGTGCCGGCGCTCTTAGGCTATTTCATGTTAAAGCATTTCGCGTGTAAAGTCTTGAATGCTCAGAAACTTGTCATGGAACACAACGCTCTGTTCCTCAAGCTAGGTAGCCTCATGATTTAGTTATGCCCATACTTCAGGATAGCCTGAAAACGAGAGCTACAAGTTTCCTCAGTTCCTTACATGCAGAATTGTGTTGCTTTGCTTTCTTCTCATTGCATACCTTAACTGTGAACTCGCCAGAAGATCTCACAGCGAGAGGCCGAGTTAACTGCCAGCTAGATGAGCCGGGGCACTTAATACGGCAATCAAGTTGTGCAAAGTAACCAAATCCAAGGCGCCATATTAATAGTTTCGAACGTTTCAAAGCAAACCGTGGGGGAAGGAAAGCGAGGGCGCTTATTCGCCCTTATTATTTTTCTTGACGATGGCGGTGCCTCTGATACACTTTCTGATGGACTCGTAGCTCTTCATTCTGAAAAGCCACGTTTCCATTATTTAGAAACGAAGTACTCGCTGACAAAAATGAGAAAAACTCGAAACGCTTCATTGCTTAGAACAGTAAAGTGCATATGAACTTATTTGATTCGCTATCGGTATTTGACGCATACGATTGGGTGCCTGGTCATTGTTCTTAAATAAGATTGCATCATTTTGCCTTCCGGAGGTCCACCACAAATGAGTGGATATTGCGAGAGCCCGCATTGCTTTGTGTACTGCTCAAACAGCATCTGTACAATTCGCGTGATCTTATGTTTGCTCTTTTGTGACGTGTTGATATTATTTTTAAATTTCCCCATAGATTCGCCCCACCGCTGCTGCCAGTTGGAGGCCCCAGCTCTACCGTCTGGGCGCTTCTTAGCAAAAGTGCACGTAGCCACTAATCAGGTAAGCGTAAGGATCGTCTTTACATCACCTGCACTCAATTTCACCACGTTAACAGAACCCTATAAAGTCAGTGCCATTTAGGTAAACACGCATGCATCTTTCGTGCCAATAATCTGGACGTAGTATATTTACCTGGTGACAATAGAATGCCGTCAAACTTCTACTGGCACCAGTACAAGCTCACAGCCGTCGTTTCTCTCATGTTCCTTACAACAGTGTTTCGCGCCTATGTTGAATACTGTTGGACAAAAATCGGAGGGGGAGGGAGGCAGAACCACTCTTTATAATTCCTTGTAGTTGACCGAGGTTAAGCAGGGACGCAGTGAACGCTTGTGAAAGGTATTGGAGAGGATAGCCAAACCATTACAATCATTTTGAATATTCGCGCAGTAATCTTGTCATTGAGAGACGCCCGCCGCGGGGGCTTAGCAGCCACACCGCATGATAACTGTTTGCAGCAAACTTGAGACGGGCGGACGAAAGACACACGAGGACACTGCTGTAGTTCCGTGTAAGCTATACAGCGTTACGGTGCCAAGCTCGTGAAGTCGTGGGATCCAATTTCGATGGTGCCGGATCGCAAGAAAAAACCGTGGACAGGGGCGTAGCCAAGGGGGGGGGGGGGGGGGGGGGTTGGGGGGTTCAAACCCCCCCCGAAATTTTTCAATTTTGCATGTGTATATATACACGCACACATACAAACGCACGCACGAACATACATAAAGTATGGTTGAACCCCCCCCCCGAAAAAAATTTCTGGCTACGCCCCTGACCATGGACCATGTGCTGTGTGCACGTTAAAGAACGCCAGGAGGCTCGAATGAATCGCAAGTCCCCCATGCACTACCGTGCGCCGCATAAGCAGGTCTCAGTTGTGGCACGCTAAGCCCGCGCTTTTTTTTTTCTCACAGTAATATTCGTTTTGAGAGTGTCGGATTCAGGAAAGTTCCAGTATTCGTTTGTCTAATTGATATGTGGGGATACAATTTTGCATCGAAACCTGTAAAGAGAAAGGAATATGCTAGGTGACAGGTGTATTCCGGTCACCTTCATAGCTAAGTACGAAAAAAAAAATTAGCGCAGTTTGCACCAACGTTTCTAGAACCAGGTCAGTTTCGCAGCTCCCCATAGACGCTTGCTCTCCGAAGTGGACGCGACGGCCGACGCAAGAACTAGCGGCGCTGCAGTTCCATCTTGCATCATGCCTCACGCGTCGTCTGCTACAACACCCACGACACCCATGTGACCTATCGTCGCTGCAGCTTTCGGCGGCCGTGACAGCCGAGATTCCGAGATTTAAACTTTTTCAATAACCTCGACTGTTTTAAAAGGCGATTATTTCACAAGCTAAGCTCCAGGAACACCAGAAGTTAATCAAACGTGACCTATGATAATGGTACAATCTCACACCTCTAGCTGTCCTGTCGCACGAATATTCCATTGCCGTCAACCTGTGTTTAGCCGCCACGGTGGAACAGTGGTTACAATGCTCGGCTGCTGACCCGAAGGTTGCGGGATGGATCACGACTACGGCGGTCGTATTTTTTCCTACGGAGGTGAAAATGAAACTCGCTCATGTACTTAGATTTGTCATACTAAGCAAGTCGTACAACAGAGGACCGTTGTTATTTTTGGGCGAATTAATTCTGATTTCTTGAGAAAGGCGTACAACGCGAACTACGGTTGATCAAGGTACCTGATTTTATTCCCTGAGCTCGGTTAGGCGACTTGTAGCGAAGTTAGTCTTCACGATTCTGGTGGTATTGGCGTTCAAAAGATATTTCTTGCAAGTCCCTGCCCCGATTCGGAGAAGTGATGACCAGTGTTCGTTTCGGAGCCGCTCGTGCAACACGCGCATCAAGATGACAATCTTCAGCTTTGTCCCTTTCACACATGCTAAATCGAAAGAACTGTTTCCCAAGCGATCACCGTTCGCAAACAATCACGCACGGAGTACGGAGAAAGAGAGCACAGAGGAACGCGCAACGCGTCGCAAGCGGCTACTCCTCGCGCGTCTGAGATCGCTGCGGCAGGTGCGTCGCCTCCGCGATTAGCTTCGCCAACGCGCCATTGTTCGTTGGTTCGTTGGTTCGTTGCCGTATCCGATCCCGGGGGCCACGGCAAGTGAAGCAAAATGGAGCAGCAGCGCTGTAAGCTCACGCGTCGGCCGCCTGTGCCGGCACGCGAGCGGAACTGCGAAACTGTATTGTTCTAAAAACATTGGTTTGCACCAAGTCACACCAAGGCTGGGTCGCAGCAGAGACAAAAACGATGCAGGCTACTTTGCTGTTCAAACAAGATGGCGGCTCAGCGAAATGCTCGCGTAGCTCGGATCTCGCCGGTATGGTCGTGTGTACTCCAGTAGGCGCTTTTCCGGCCGCTCAGCGTAAGCTACGTTAAATTTTCATAGGTGTGAACACGAAATAGGCTAAAGAAAGAACATTTACATTTGTTTTTCTTAGCTTTCTCTTCTCGACGCGAGGTGGCATCACGTCGCGTAGACGTCTTTTAGACGCGTTCCACTTCTCGGACAACATGGGCTCGATGCTGTCTTCCAAGCTGTCAGCGTAGACTGTCTACGATGCTGTCCAGAATTGGAACACAACCACTGGTGGGCACCTAACTGGTCCTGACATGGCTAGGCTTTTACCCTCTCTCTTTCCCACCTCTCTCTGTCTTTTTAACACGAAAGTGTTTTATGCCGGGTTCGACCACTGCTCCACTGACGTATTTCCGTCGCGGATATGACGTTGTATAATATAAAGACTAACAGTGGGCAAAGAAAAAACCCAGAAGAAAAAAGTCCGTCGCCGGGAATCGAACTTACGACCCCTCGCTCCGCAGCGCGAAACGATTAGGCCACGGACGGTACGTTTTTCACTATGCTAACGGCGAGCTATTTATATACACCATTTGCCGGTGGCGGTACTCAGAGATCGGCGTTACAGCGTGTTTTCGTTATCACTAGCGCGATGGCACGAAGGGCTCGAAGAGCGTAGAAGAGCGCGCTTGAAAGGTCATCGCCGCTGCGACGAGCGCCCGCGTCTACATGGCGTGGTCGCTCGTGCGTGCGCTTATCTCGTGATCGCGGTGGTTTGTACGTCTCGTGTTGAGAGCACGAAGGTCACTTGGCTCACTGCAGTGGCCGCTTTTGCGAAAGGAGCGCGGTGCTCACGCAGAAATAAGTTACAAATGTGACAGTTCGCTCTCATCCTGTGTATGTTCGTTCTGTGCGTCCTTTCTGCTTAAGCAGCGCGTTGCAAGTTTCGAGCTGCTTGCCGTTCTTCGCATGACATTACAATTTGTTGCTGTAGCATTCATTCCTTCGCCCTTGGGGCGAAAGAATGTGCAACAAACGCTCAACTACGTCTGTGAAGACACGTTTCACGTTTGTGTTATACCGATTCTTGTGACAGAGGGATCAGCCATGTTTTTTCTCTCTTTCTTCCCTTTCTGTCTCTGTCCTTTTCTCTTTCTCTCTCTCCCTCTCTCTTTCTCTTCCTTTCTCTCTGTCTGTACTCGTTCTCCTCTTCTCCTTTCCCTCCTCCTCACCCTCACTTCTCTTTCCTGTCCCATACTATACTATGCACGGCTATGCTGTGCTCTTCTGGCGTGCCTGGATAGCCGAGCGGTTACGATGCTCGCCTTCGCATCGTGGGGACGTCAATTCGAATCTCGCCTCGCCATGATTTTTTTTTCGCAAGGAATTTTTGCCTTTCTCTATCTTTCTTCCTCTCTCTCTCTGTACTCGTTCTCTCGTCCATCAGTTATTGCATCCCACGCCGGCCAAATCGGCGCACGTGTTTTGGGAGCGAAGACGAAGAGGAAGGCGATGAAGAAGAGAACGGAGAGAGCGCTCCCGTTCATGATGATGATAATTTTCTATCTACGGCACACGGCAAATCTCGAGCACAACAGCTCTGCTGTAGAAAATGAGGCCACATTGCTTGCCTCTACCGGTTTAGATCGAACCTGTTGCGGAGAGAGGGCGTGCGACTGCAAATGTTTTGTACTATAACTTGCTGCCATCCGATTAAGTTGCGTTGTTTAGGACTGCCTTAATAGTTATTGTCTCGAATTATTTGAACTGAACTTTTTATCTATTCGCAGGTAATGTTTGCATTATTAAATAAGCGACGTCCGCCATTTTAGTGCTGTAGTTTGGTGTTCCTTCTGTTCTATACCGGTTGTTGCTTTCAAAAGTAGGGACAGTCGGGCGAGTTAATAAACAGTGCCAAGGACGGAGACGGAGAAACAAGGGGACAACGCGTGGACGGTGTGCTTACTCTCAGTTGGAGTTTGCTGAAAGAACACGACGATGACGACATTTATTGTGCTGTTACTTTGACTCGTATATCTGTATATACGGGTCAAAGTATATACAGCTATACGAAGTACATACAGATAGTATATACAGATAAACAGAATACCTCGTGTTTCTTGTGATGTCAAGTTGTTTTGTTTTATTTCTGCCCTGATTAGGAAGTACAAGCTGCGTTAGCGCTACCATCGCGTAGTTTCTTCTGTTCGCTCGTCCTGAGCCGCACAATATCCTTGTTGCCTCATGTTCATAGGATTGCACAAGCTGTCAAACATTTTCACGCTCCTTTTTCCTAGATTCCCCAAGATTTCGACGCTAGTACATATTAATAAATTTTCTCTCAAACAGCAGACAAAAGCGGACCCGTGAGTTGCTTCTTCAGTCTTCAACGTAATGCTCTCGCCCATTGACGATCAACGCAGCTGATTCCTGGCCGATATTGTTTCTTCTCCTCCTCGCGGTCATCACTCGGGTGGAAGCGATAAACGTCGTGGTGGGAGGCACCTCGACACTTTAATATATCTTTATCTTTCTACCGCGTAGTCAGGAAAGCGGCAATAAGCAGTTGATTGTCACTTCCGGGTTCCGTTATTACACGTTGGACAAGCGACGTCGTAAAGTGTGAGCTGTCGCGGACATGCCTCGTGCTTGGTTCGGCCGAACTGCCTTCATCTGCGCATTGCGTAAGAGCTGACGTCTTGAATCCACTGGAGGATAATAAATAGACAGCGATCGGTGCCCACTTATATCAGGGACTGGAGAATAAATTCGTTCCGCTGAAACAAGCTAGTACATTTTTGTTCACATAGCGCGACTGGCTCGAATAATTCATGAGGACTCACTTCCTATCAGAGTGATACTGAAGCCACGAAATGTAGATGCCTAGATTAATTCTTACAACGATGGGTTTTTGGATGCAGCGAAAGCTCTGCACACGCCTTTTTAGAGAAGACAGTGGCGTTGTTCGTTTTGTGTCATGTGCTTAGGTATTTATGGGAAAATGGATAGTTCAAACTTGATAACTCTATTGGGATAACCACCTTTAATGCAGCCGACCTTCCCATGTGTGTACAACTATTAAAGTGCGACAAAGGCAGTCAAGAATTCTGAATTGGACGATACTGTTTGTCCATCCGTCCATTCCTCACATTTGGTTGAATTATAGAAATGCGCAACGCAAAGAAAGATCCAAGACAGCTTCAGCGATTTTGCCGTCAGATTTATTGTGCACACCCTGCTGCATTGTTGATCGCGCGGTTGCGTGAGCACGTGTGCTACTTCTGAGCTGCTCCGCGAGCACGAGTAAACGCCTTTCTCTAGCGGACGGATTCAAGACGCTGTGGCGAATATAAGCTCCCATATGTTTTGTCCTCGGGCAACCAGCTTTCAACCAGCTTGAAATCTAGAAATCGATACACTGCCTTCTGTCTTATTGTCGAAATTTTTATTTCTTAGTTTCCTGTTCGATGTCTTTGCATTACTTCCTGGATCATTTTTATTTCCATTCGACTGATCATCTTCGTTTCCGCCATTTTCTTTGTGATGACTCTAAAGTACTCTTACACTTCCAAATGCCACATGCTTTGCTGCGATCTTTAATGTCTATGTCCCTACCGCGGCTATCTCCACGCTTTGGAGATGTCTTTGCACTCCTTGTGCAAAACAAGAAACTCTCAAACGGCCACCCAGTGGAGAGAAAGAGAGAATTCAAGAAAAAACAGAGAGAGGTTAAAGAATTCACACCTGTTGCGTTGCCTTACAGTAGGTGAGAAGAAAACGGAAACAAGTCGAATGGATAAAAAGATTCGCTTACTCTAAAGTTCCCGCGTCTACCGCTTCACAATTATTGGCGCTGCAGAGAGTGGTCGTGTGGTGATGCAGCAGTGTTGTGTCGCCAAGCAGTGATGGGTCCTGTGTTTCGCAAAAGGCAATCAGCAGTCGTAGAACTTTATTGCTGATTACCGCGGGCCTTTCGGGAAACACGATGTATTTGAAGATGGCGCGTACGAAGTTACTGTTTTGGAGGCTGTGAAACAGCGCTTTTTTTTCCGTGTCATACTGCGGACTCAGCCAGATGCAACGCTCTATGTCAACGATTTGACCTTGCGTGCACACTGCGTTGTCATTCAGATTGATGGGAAATTTTTTAGAATTGCCGATGAACTTGGAGCAACTGTTCACATAACACTCAAACTCTCTGAAACATTTAAGAAACGCCGTAGTTCTGAAGATCAGGCGCAACTTTAGAAAGAACCTGGTTCACAAACAGCTCCAACACCACAGGTGCGTGGAAAGAAAGCCCACACGAAGCCCACATGCCGCGTTTTTATCTCCCTTCCCTATTGGTAACGCCTTCTGGAGACCTGTATAATTTTATATTCCTTTTCCGCGTTCAACTCAGTTGGAAGTAAGCGCTTGCCCGTGCACCTTGTAGTGCTGTCTCGGTTTTTCGCTCTTTACTCTGATTACTCAGTATACCAACTAGCCCGGATTCCACTCTTCTACAAAGCCACCAGCCATCACGGCTTGCCGAGCCTCTGCATCAAGACCCCTCTGTGGGATAGGGTGCGCGTAACTGGACCATTGCCACGGCTAGGCTAACTAGAGCAAAAGACGTCCACCCACGGGTCTCCCCTGCCACCCCCCCACCCCCTATAGCGTGGTCATCTCGCTCTCACTGATGGCATCCTGCTCAGTACTGCGCTTATGACAATGGCCTGCAACAAACGCTATCTTTCTCAACTCAGCTCCGACGGCGTTCCCTACGACTTACGGCGTGTAGTTAGCGTGGTGAAACACGATATTATTGCACTTGGACTTCATACAGAACATCGCGGAGACGGCAAAAATTCGTCTGTAGTATCCCTGTAATTGCTATCGCACTGTTAATGAAAAAAGAAAGGACATCCGAAATGAAGGTCCTCTCATTCGCGAATAATTCGAGCCACTACGCCACCTAGCAGAGAGAGCGCTAAACAGGCTATCGAGGTTCATGTAGCAGACGACATTCACTTTCGCACGTGCGTAGCGGTTCTGCCGGATGGATTCGTCGTCAGCAAAGAAAAAGAAATGCATTGCGAAGCAGTCTTCTGTGTTTCGCTATGCACGTCGGCGAGATTGATGGGATATATCTTTTCACAAGTTTCCGCTTTCTGAGTGAACGGCGAAGAGCGGCTTAAAATAACCAACCACCGCATCGGCAAAGTTACTCCGACGATGATTGTTTCTTCTCGGCACTTCAGGAACAAGTAATGCGTCGCTGCGCTAAAACTTTGTTGCACTATTTGAACGAATTTAAATGAATCCTAAGGATAACACATCTGGAATGAATCGGAATCGATTTATGGGAACCTCACCAAGCGACTCAAGCTATGAGATACGCCGTAGTAGAGGACTCCGGGTAATTTAGATCAGCCGGGGTTCTGAAATCGCACAGTACGCATGCATCTACCATTTTACCTCCATCGAAATGAGACCGCCGCAACTGGGATGGAACCCGCGTCTTTCGGGCCAGCATCCAAGCACCGTAACCACTGTGCTGCAGCGGCCGAGAGTATCGTAGTGTTGATGTCAGCGTGCTTGCTGCGTGACGTCAAGGCAAGAGATGTTTGCTAAATTAGGACGTGTAGTAGCTTTGAGCCTTGCTTTTCAGATGTTTCGCGCTCGATTTCCTTGATTTCTGGGCACGCGTACGGGGTGTAACCTGGCTGATGTTTCATCGTAGGGCTCAGGGAGATATAAAAGGGCCAATTTACACCTACCTATAACGAGACACTGCTGTAGCAGTAGGTATGCAGAAGAATTTGCGGGCACCACAATTCCGCTCACGTATGCGCATCAGCAGACCCACGCGAACAAACAGCCAAATCAATAAGGCTCTGCGCATCGCAAAAAAAAAATTGTGAACAAGTTTCCAGCGATCATTTTTTTCAGTAGTTAGTAGTCATTGTTCCTCTCCGCCTCTTTTTGTACATGAAACCTTGGTATTTCGCTCCGAGTACCGTCACCGCCCCATTCTTTGGATTTGTACACATTTATACAAGGACGCAACGAAGTAACCGGCTGATAAAGTCGCTGCAAAATGCTTACGTATCACCGTGATGCTCTAGGCAATCAGCATTTGATAAACGATGCCCACTGGCAACTACCTAGTGCGTTAGCCCACCTACCTACAAAGCACTGCCGAACAGTTTGTCTGCCTTGCTGATTGACACGGCCTGTGACAGCGTAGCAGCGCTTACCTAGCAGTGGTTGAGAACGGCTGGTACGAGTTTGCACTTGGTTAAAACGCCACCAGTGCAGGAGCATTGGCCATCGGAGATCACAGGCTCAGCAAAAACACTTCGCAGCCGCACTGGGATTTCTTGTGCGTCCGGATTCACGCCAGGCGTTTACACGAGCAGAGCAACAACATTTATTTCGTCGTCGATCTTGCCCTTTGTGACAACCAAAATGAGGTACTGAATACGCAATGGCACTCTCGCCTTTGACAAAACAGCGCGTTTTGACATCGCAATCCAGAAAACGCAGTATTTCCAACAGTAACAATCCGCACATGGACCTTCTTAAAGCCGCAATCTTTCCCAGTGTTGCCTAGCTTCGCAGCGCCCCCTGGATTTCGATTTAGGTGCGAATACCGGGAATAACGACGCTCTTTTCAAGAAATGACACCTTATCACTGGAGGATAGGAAGCTGTGCCAATGTGACCTGCATCTAAATGAGCACGTTCTCAGTAATAACAACGTACTACGCTGTGTCAGTTACCGTGCACTGCAGCAAAGTTTTGTGCTAGCGATTGAGCAACGACAGGGGGCGGCATATTTCAGAGAACAACGAAAGACTCACCAGCCGCGTGCTACTGATGCTTCTCCGACGTTTCCATTCAATTTTACTCGCGCGGAGAGCAATTAAGGGAGGACAATTGGAGAGCCCTTCTTCGTGTATTCCTTTCTGCTTGGCTCACGAGTGCCATAGGTTTGACTGCACTGCACAGAGCCGGAGAGGCGGAGTTGAGATTGTCTAGTTCGTGACAGACAACGTAGTTTTTCGAACCGGCGCGTCCGGATGGGGAAAATCACGTATTCCCGCGTCGTGGCTTTTGACGCAACCTTGCGCCCGGATTCTCCTTATCACCTCCTGTCACGTGGCCCAGCATAAAGTAAACGTGGCAGACGAAGAAGGTGCGCAGCTCAATGTCACGTTGTAAAAAGATTCTTCTGTTGCGTACGTGATGTCGCATCATGCATGCCATGAGCCAATTTGTTTAGGGCACCCCACGCATGGCCGCTCGGCCGTCTAAAAAAAATATAGTTTACCCGGCGCGATTGAAGCGGCAGCCGCGGTAGATAGGCCACGCACCAAGGATAGGGAGGCGCAGTTTCGTAAGCGTACGACCGAGAAGAGTGGTCTCAAATAGCGTACGGGAAGAAATAGCGCAAAGAACAGAAATGCCCCGCGTCGTAATGGCGGCAGGAAGAAAAAAAGAGAGTATGGCGTTCATTGGTTTGGCACAGTATATGCACTGAGGTTTCTTCTGATTCCTTTGCCGCTACCGTATATATATATATATATATATATATATATATATATATATATATATATATATATATATATATATATATATATTAGTAAGCGCTAGCACTCTCCATGCTTGCAAATATCTTGTGAACATAGCAATGACAGCAGTTGCCTGCATGAAAGGGATAATTTGCAGATATATTGTAAGCTTTATTGTTTAGGCTACGAACACTTTCTACTCCACTGTGGCATAATAACACCTTTCTCATCTCACTCGCAGTGTGTGCGCTTTCGTGGGGTGTCCTCTGTGTATCAGCTCAATTTAATATGGTTTTTCTACGTTAGTTGTATTTTATGTGTTGCGCAGTGAAATGAACTTCCCAACATTATTAGGCTGCATGTGCTTGTCACAGGCCATGCGCCGGTTCTACATCGTGCACGATGTGTGTATAAGCAAGTTCGTTTCTCTTAGTGGACCCCGGTTCCTATACTTCCAGACAACTGGGAAAATTTTTTATTATTAAGGCGAAAGCCTTAGGTGCCTCCTGAAACGCGAAAAGGGACCGTCGGCTTCGGCGGAGTCAACACGAGTGATGCAAAAAAGCATCATGCGATGACGTTACCTTATGACGTCATCGTGACACCACCATGGCGTCACACAACGTGTTGTCACGTGATGTGGTCATTACATGATATCGTCGCTTGGTCAAAGGTGGGCCGATCACGGAGGCACTGCAAGGCCACGTGAGGTGCGAAAAACTCCCAATTCCTCCGATCTCGGAGGCAGTGCGAAACCACGTTGGGTGCAGAAAGCTTTTAGCTGGGATCAATACAATCGACTGAGAAGAAGTAGAGGAAGAAGACTTTCGCCTTCCAGTTGCCTTAGACAAATGCATAAGGGACCATGGGACTTTTTATTCTATTTACAACGACATTTTTGTCTCTCCTAGTGCTTTTGAAACTGCGATTTTCCGACACAAGGTTGTTTAGCTTCCCAACGTGTCACTGTTAAGAAGCGGCAAAAAAAAAAAAAAAAAAGAAATCGCGCACGTAGGAAGCAGTTACGTGTCTAAAGTGATAATCTTTTTTTCAAAGACTATCCGTCATCCACTTACTGTACGTCCCTAAAAAGAAGCCTTTCGTTGTTTGAGCTTCCTGATGTTGCTTGTAATTTGATCGTCGCCCTTACTCGTTTCCGCACCCGGACATTAAGGCTTTTTGTTTCGATATTTTTGCTGTCTGCCTTATCGCAGCCGTTTGTAGCCGCAGGAGACCTGCGCATAGCCAATTTCATACGTCCGCAAAGGATGGAACACTTCACTCTTCATGACAGCTATCGAGTACAATATCATATCGCAGGATCGCTTTTCATGTCTTGGCAAACTAATTAAAATGGCTGCGAGGGCGCATCACTCGAGATGAGTTACGACACAAAAAAAGAAGGCACAGAGACTCCGTAGCCTCGAGTCAGTTGCTGCCCTGGGCATCTCCAATGCTATGAATCTCTTCCCGTGTCCTACTAAACTCAGTCGTACGACCGAAGGACGCTTTGCAGACTTGATGCGTTCGACTGTTGTTGTACCTTTGGCGCATAAGCAAGAGGGTGGATGCCGGAAATGAAATGAACACTCCTCCGCTGCCACTAGCTTTAGGGATTAGGCGGCCACGTTCAGGAGCCTGGCGTCACAGAAAGGCCACTCTAGCCTACGCCGTCGGTGTGCCTCGAAAACGAGTAAGTAGCTAGCTGTCCAACCCAACCGATGCACAGAGGCTAAGCAGGCTCATGCTATCGTCTATTCCTTCGATATGTCATCATCCGATTCCCTATCAAGGAAGCAGCTCTCGCCATGAAGGCGCGAGCTCGCTTACCATGGGTAGTGTCGGTCCTGTAAAACCTAATATGTTGTGGAGACCGAAGCACCCCTCAGATATCGGTTTAACAACCGTAACACTCGCATCTCTTTGCTTCCTCATCTTCCAACATCGAAGCATGCCAACGTCACATGCCACTTATTTGACAACATCAGAGCCACAATTCATTCTAGAGTCTGGCTTTCGAACACATCACGACGGGGAAGTTCGCGAATCGTCTTTCATCTTTAAACTCAATATCACCGCAGGTGGTTTGGACGAACATACGGGAACACTTGGTGTCTCGCATCAGTGACACCAATCAGTCTTACTGCTTGTACTGCGTGTAATCTCTCTGCACGTATTGCGACTTGTGAAAAAATTGCATATAAGTTTAATGTAATAAGGGGCCCCTTCAATATTTTACTGTTTTGACTTCTGCACTTGCTTTCGTTGTTTCTGTTGTCCCGTGGTTTGTATAATCAAAACAAATGCTCTTATACACTGCACTACTGTCACTGCTGTTATTATGACCAAGTTCACCGCTGGCTGGGTGTAGGGCGAGTCTCTTTTCATTCTCCAAACATCCGATAGAAGAGCATTTCACTCGCGCCGTGCTGCTACGAGCACCGAGACGCCGTATAGCGTTTTCTAAGCCAAAGCACTCCAATTCTAAAGTGTATACACAAGCTGGGAAAATTCGCAAGAATTGATATTGCGAGCACAGCGAGGCCAGACGGGGAAGGAAGACGGAGCGAGGAGCGTGTTTGTGTGGAAATTCTTTGGGATCGAGGGTCCATAATATTTTTGCTGGCGAGGAAATAGAAACGCGAGATGAAATAAGCACCAAACAGCGAAACAAAAAAGCCCCAGCCAACGCGCGAGCTTCGCTTTCAGTCAGGAAATCACTGCGAAATGAGGAAACTGTATATTTGCAGGCGCATCATAGCGCATAAGGGGAACGAGGAAAATCATCAAGTTCAATCATAGAACCTGTTGCGATACTGGAAGCCTATTAGAATGAACCAAGTGCATGCAATCAGCGAGCTCGCACATACACACAGAACAGAATTGACGTGCTTGTTCCCTCATACAGGTATTTACGTTTTCTATAGCGCCGACCGAGGCCTACATGTGGTGGATAGCTAGGTATAAGACTGCAGCGAAGCAGCAGTTTTCCTCGTCAATAGTTAGTCCGTATCATTAACTTGGGTACGTTGTAACATAAGGTTTGATCATTGGAGGTGCATTATCCGCGCTTCCAATACTTTTCAAGCGTTCTAATCAACCTAGCGCGCTGGTATTATCACCGGCGCCTTGGACCGGTAAACACAGATGCAATATTTTTACGATGAAGCTACATTTAATGAAAGACGAGAAAAAGGTTCGTCAGACATGCTATTGAAATTTAAGATTCCTCCATCACGATCGCGAGTATTTGGTGCTGCGCCACAAAACACTGAATGTAGCTGTGCTAAGCCCTGTCAATGCCTCTCCTTTCGGGCCAGACTGCCAATTCTTTCTACGCGTAGAATGTTCTTGTCTTCCCATCACACAGCTCCCATGCATGTTCGCCGGCATGAACTATAGGGCCTCGATATCGTTCATCCGACACCACCTGAGCGCCCTTGTCGAGGCCTTCAGCGACCTTGTGCGAGCGCCTTTGGTGCGGCACGTGTACCGCCTTCATCTCTTTGTCTGTTCTTTCTGCTGTCTGCGTATAAAGAGTGCCTAGCCAGGCGTCTCTATTGCAGTTGCCTTTCTTTTAGTGTCACGAGCACCGAGCGACGCTCCGGTTTCTCTTCCACGCGCTTCCACGGTCGAGCACTTATTTCTGTTTTTCCGAATGTGCGGAAAAAGTCTTGTATAAAATAAAACGGGTACGAAATCCATGGTTCTGGTTCAAGTTAACAGCTATATTGGATACATAAGATATCGGAACTTACTTAAGATAAGGGCCAATTAACTGCGAGGACAATTAGATGAAAATTAACTGAATGAGTGGATTGCACGAGCAGACAGTTTTCTTGTGAGCAGCTGGGATCGTTGCGGCGTCTGGCGGACGCAGATCTCAACCACGCGCTTCTTTCTACGTGGCCTCCGAGATCCGCTTCGGCAGCGCGACGAAACACAACCATAACCCAAGGAATGCACCAGAGCACACGAATGCCGACGTACGAGTGTGTCAGACACCTGATCAGCGTCGCCTCCAATATTTCTGTCTGTTTCTTTCTCGCAGTACCGGGCGAGTTGTCTTGTTCACTGAATCTCACTCTGCACTAAAGTACGCTCAAGGAATATCGAGAAAAGTGGGGGACGTTACAGATGGGGGATAACTAGAGGAGTACGCGCTGCTGTCGGTGGTTCAGAAGCACTTTTTCGCATCTGGTCATGACGTTCAGCCAATGAGAAGTTTGGTGTCGGTTGCACTCTCATATTGCGCCCGACGACCCGCTCTTTCATACACTCCCCATTCTCGTTGTTTTCGCAGCACTATACCAAAAGATCCGTGCTCACCAAGAATCAACAAAAACATTATAACTTCGACGTGAATTGCCGCTAGCAAAGCTCTCGGAGCCGGAACGGTCCAGCTTTGTTTTCTAAGCCGCCTGCCGAATCGCGCGCATAGCGCAGTTGTCTCCGTTGCCATTATTGCGATCTGCTTGGTTGAACGTATGCCCTTTGAAAGCGAGCATTTTTTACCCGTCAGCTTATTGTTATATTTCCTTTCTTTTTGTTACATAGCCGCACCATGTGCTGCGCCAGTAACAGGAGCCGTAAGCTGATTTAGAGTATCCGATCATTTTATCGTTGGTCGATTGGCTTTGTTGCGTTAGGTTTGAGGCGCCTTGGGTACAGTGGTATAGGCGCTCAGTTGATGGCGCCACCGCTCTCCGAGTGCGCAGCGCCAATGCGGCCACTTCGCGCATTTTGCCCCTGTTCCCTTCCCGGCGCGTAGCTGGCAGTTTTGTGCGGTGAACGTGTATGCACTAAAATGGCAACGCAAAACGAGCCCCGCTTGCTTTTTTTGCGGCTACAGACGAATAGCGAACGTTCAGGAATACTTGAAACGAAGTAGTTCGCTTCGGCGTGCCGACTTGTATGCCGCTAATCACGTTTACTGCGTGAGATAAGAACTGCACAGTGCCGTCGGAAATATTTGGAAAATGCGTCGCACAAATAAAGAGCGTGGAGTACGACGTGCGCTTAGAAGCGAGTAAACTTTTTTCTTGGCATGCGATAGAAAATACTTTTTATCAGAAGCCTCGCGTGTCGCTTATCCTATGACCGGTGCGCATTAGCAGAAAGCTGGGATAGTTGAAATTACATATTAGGAACGATAAAAAGGTAGATACCGCATGAAGTGTCCATCTCTTAGTTTTCTAGCGCAGTCAATACGTCGAACACTTTGCGGAATTATATTTTTGAACATGTGCAACTGAGTTTTTCGTCTAGGTCCTCGGATCATAAAGCCGATCCTGAGGCCCCTCAGCCGACAGTAATGCACAGCCGACGAAGTGGGCACTGCAGAGGACTGTATTGCGTCCCAATGGTTGCCACAAATCTTCGTTCGGGATAACAATAATAAAAGGAACAAGGGAATGAACAATGTGTTAACGTTACCTGGAGCAGCAGCGTCGCCAGAAAAATTTTTTTTGGGGGGGGGGGGTCCACCATACTTTATGAATGTTCGTCCGTGCGTTTGTATGTGTGCGTGTATACATACACATTCAAAATAAAAAAATATTCAGAGGGGAGGGAGGGGCTTTGAAAGCCTCTGATTACGACAGTGCCTTGGATAGAAAGCGAAAGAAACCGTGCGAAGACAGGACGCGTTTGCTTATCGGGCGCGCCGAACGGCTGCGATCCAACGTTTCCGCCGATCAGTCTCGTACGACTTCCATGAAAACGATAAAATTGCACCTTCGGCAGTGTACCGGTCGTGTTCTTGTAGCTGTTGTGGCATGCGAACTCGCAAAAGCAGACAAAAGTCGACTTTTTTCGCCACGTACACACGCTTGCGCTGCTAGGGGCCATTGCCAACCTGCTGCGGCCAAGCGCTTCTGTGCGGAGGGAACAGGGACATTAGACCAGCAGCCGCCGCAGTGGCGCTGCATGTCTAATTTGAAACAGCAGCGCACGAGGCCAATAGCGACTGACATACAGCCGTGTACTCAGCACAGCACTGCCTTGGCACAGAAACAGAAATAAACATCCGACGCATCCGACGTGTATAAATTATGAACCCAACGGCTACATGCGCTCTTCAATGCCAATGCTACCTCTTCATCGACAAGTTCACAGATCGAAGCTTGCACAGTTGATGAATAAGCATGCGTGTAGTACTTTACATGCAATTTCGAAAATGTTTGCTTTATTTTTCCTTCGCTTGACCATTGACATACCCTTTAATGAAATAATTTTATATTAAATGTATTTTTTATTAACTCTTCCACGTCTTCAGTTATATATACGTACGTGTAGATTCTGGAAGTTTTGCTACCAAAAGATCTAGATGTTTCATTTATTTCAGCAGGCCGTCGGCATGGCTATAAATAGGATTCATTTGTTCAGTTTTTTATCAGAGCTTTCGTTGCCCATTTCTGGGGTTCGCCGTGGTGCGATCGCTATCTGTATTTGTGGATATGACGACCGTTATACGTGCGGCGAATGAGAGCACCGTACGAGAAGAATTCCGGCACATCCCACGCATTGTGGGAATCGATTTCATATGAAGTAGTCGGCAAGTATAGCTGCCTATGCCGCAATTTTTAGCTTTACGAGTCTTATGAGCTGGTTGGACGTATTCGCGTGAAATGATAGTGATGTGCCTATCGTCAGCTTACCAGGCATGCTGACTATAACGGCGTGTAAAGGTTGGCTCATGGTCCGACGTATAGTTGACACTCGCGTTGCAGCAAAGGCGTCGGTTTTATCGAAACGAAGTGTAAGCAGCGTTCGTTGGCATATTCCTCCGGGTACGAACAACGTTAGCATATATCTTGCTGAGTCATCGGAGCTCATATGTAACGTTTATTACATCGTTTTAAGAGCAGATACCAAGACTGCAACCACAATTGACGTTAGACAGGCACCACCACCACAATCGATGTTAGGAAACCGTTGATGCAATACCTTCATTTACGATGTACGCCGCGTGGCTGCTGTCTAAGGGTCGTTGCAGCAGGTTTGTCAGCGTTTGTCTATTGCATTAAAATTGCCAACTATAACAAACGGCATGTCTTTCTCTTGTTCAACCCACGCAAAATGCGGGCTCACACTTGTCCTCGAAGGAGGCGAAATCGGGAAAACTCACCGGAAATTCGCTCGCTTCGCCGCCTAAACGGCCGGAAAAGCCGGCGGCGAGCCCGACGCAAGAAAATCGGTCCGACACCGATTTTTCACCACGCAAAAGCAGATCGCCTTTCCGCTTCACGGGAAGCCGTACTTTGCACTAGCTTAAGAGCACAGGGCAAGCCCTATACATCGCATGCATTTTTGACCATTTTGAGGTACCGTTTTCTCAGTGATTAAAAGGGTATCCACATAATTCATATATATATTTTTCCATAATTTTCGTTCTTTTAACTGAAGCAGATTTATTTAAATCTGACTAATATTATAATTCTGGTAAATTTTAACACGAAAGTGTTTTATGCTGGGGTCCACCAAAACTTCCATGACGTATTTCTGTCACGGAAACACGTCAGAGGAATGAACGCCTTCAGATGGCAAAGAAAACTATGAGAATAAATTCCCTTGTCAGGAGTCGAACCTACGACCTCTCGGTCCACGACGATGCACTCCGGGCTTTTAGCCCACTGAGCTACCGCCAAACACATAGCAGGGGCTACACGAACGCGCCTTTTATCTTTCACACCTTTCTCTCACAGTGCTCTTGGATGGATGGATGGATGGATGGATGCTCTAAGCGTCCCCTATCAAAGGGGCTGTGACATGTGCGCCACCATGGTCGAAAACAAATAAACTTCGTTGTCTCCGCTATTAGCGCCTGCAACGCGCCGTTGCTACGACCGTCCCATTCGGCACGTTTCCATTAGGAGAAGTGCAATGTCGTTAACGCTTTAACACACCGCGAGGTGGCGGCTTTAGCCCAAACGTCACTCAGCATCCATCCATGTCGAAAAATAGCTCTCCGACGCTCGCCTGGCTGTCTGACCGCGTTCCCCGCTCGCCATGTGAGTATTAACGGCCAGGCTAGAGGGAATACACGACGCTCATCGCGTTTGACAATGCTTCAAAGGTGTGCACATCGAGTGTCAGTGTTTACTACGTGCTTGTTGATGCCATCTTTGCGCGGGATTCACCATATGCGCTGTCAAGGTATATCTTGACGACCTCAGCTGCCGCAAGGGTTAAATCATGATCATGGGCGTTAGTTGTCGGTAAGGAGATGTGCCACTAGGCGTCATCGGGGGTGCATTCACATCACGCGGTAACAACAATAGACGTTGTAAAAGCTCTCATGTACCAATGCACTATAAACAATCAACTACTTCTGTGACGACACGTTTCACTTTCGTGTTATACCCATTCCTATGAAGAAGGGATGAGCCGTCTTTTTTACCACTAGGACCTAAATTTTGAGTTAATTTGCATCTTTGAAAATTTGTAACACAAAAACTGTAAAGTGTGTAACTTGACTTCTGCTTCAGTAGTTGTATGCATTTATGTAGAACACAAGAAAAAATAATCAACTGGTTATCTTGGAATACATAGGAAATAATGGTACCTAAGTGATAAAAAACGTGGTTTTGAGATAATAGAGTTTGAAGTTAGAAAACAGCTTAAAAGCAAACATACTTTGTCATAAACACCGTTCAACTATTTCATTTAGCAGCTACAAGCTTGGTAATCATTGCCAAAGTCTACTTTTCACTTTCGAGCCTGTCGTCTTGCTTGCCTTGCTTCTTTTGTGAGCTGTCCTGCAGCTCTATCCGCAATGTATCGTCGATAGTGGTCAACTTTTTATCGCAAATTGACCGTATTTTGGACAAGCTTCAATCCTAATAATTTCAGAATTTTGGCTTGTGCGATACTGCCATCATTAAACGAAAGAACAACATCCAGTGTCGCAATCCTTAAGACTCTGAAGCCTAAACAAAGACAGCAAGGACTCTGCGACGCAATTCCCATTAGCTCAACACTTGCAGCGCGCAGTTTGCACGCGCAATTCGGTCTAATTGCATCACAAACAATATTCATGGCCATTACATCATACCCGTTGTCATCTCGCACGCGATTTGCCTCGAAGGACGCTGAAAAGGCTGGGAGGTTCAAGGATGAAGAGCTTGCTGGTGCAGCGTTTAGCACTTCAGTACGTCACCGGCATTTATTCGCGTTTACAAGAGAGCTGTATTGGTTGGCACGAAATTTACACTTTCTGAAGACCTTCTTTACCCTCAGCACCTCAATTTATCGACAGGCACGACAGACACAAGGTGTAATGAAGCTAGGAGCTGAAAGTGTTCGAATAGACGCGCTCCGAAGAACAAGTGCGAATAAAAAGGCGCACAGCGTCTTCGGACTGCCTTAGAAGTTACCTGATAATTGCTTATACACAGCTCACTCCAGAGAAGCATTTTGGCTTTCGTACACTTACTTTTTTTTTAGAGAAATGGGCCGTAACGGCGTAAGCACGGAGCGCATACGAGCGGCTTGTCCTGGGATGCGCCACTTGTTTCCGGAAATTTAAGCCACAAAAAATACTTTTTAAGAAAAACACAAATGTGGAAAATATACACAAAGGTTCACACTTCCCAAATTGCAAAGAAAAAACAGATTTTTTTTTCATATTTTGCCTTACACTGTGCCCTTAAACCACATGATGCAAACAACGACCGGCCGCAAATTCAACATGGTGGCCAAGGCGTCGGCGCAATTGCAAACTACCTGTGCAGCACGACAAAACTCACAGCCTCGACAAGGACGCGTTCCTTGAGAGCCTGGCTTGGATTAAGATTGCCGAGAAGACTGGCTTTCGCAGGAGGTGAAGCAGCAGCGAGTCGGCGTGCCCCAACGTATCTCGCTTTTGCACAGCCGGGTGAATCTGCCGCTGCCGCTGCTGGCGTGCCCGCTTATGTAGTTTCTGCTGGTGTATCTCCCGAAACAACGGTTTTAAAAGGTGAAAGCTATTTTTTTCGTGTTTTGTGTGCATTACCTGAATTCGGTAAAAATTAAATGCTCAGGAAACGCTCAGGAATTCTCGAAGTGGCGAAGGCGGCGACGGCGACAGCATGCAGAAGGGGCAGAACCATTAATTCTAAGCACACAAACAGACGAGGGCAAAAAACACGTATGACACACAGGCGCTAACCAAACGTGAACAAATGTGAACATTTTCGACGCGCGCGAGCACGGTTTTCCGGACGCTCTGGCGTTTTCGCTTTCTCTTCGCTTTTCAAGTGGGAATGCGCCAAAAGTGTCTTATAAAGTTCTCAATGTCCACTTTCGCTGATCATGGGTTGATATAGTCTGTGAATCACCCAGTCACGTGTGAATCCACACGTGACTGGGTGAAAGGGTTTCATGACGCACGGGACACGCACGTCACGTCACCTGTTAAGGAGACGACCACGAGGGCCTCCAGTCTTAGGCGGATAGATAGATAGATAGATAGATAGATAGATAGATAGATAGATAGATAGATAGATAGATAGATAGATAGATAGATAGATAGATAGATAGATAGATAGATAGATAGATAGATAGATAGATAGATAGATAGATAGATAGATAGATAGATAGATAGATAGATAGATAGATAGATAGATAGATAGAGTGCAACCCCTTGATGCTGACAGATAAAATGGAGCTAGTAAACGCACCTCCTGTTCTTCGTAATAAAAATTTGCTCAGAGAGCCTGAACTTGTCGGTCTCTACATATGTCGATCTCTATATTTTCCGAAGAGAAGATCCTCGGATCGTGGCCCTACGCGTCGCAGGCCAGCAAAGCGACGCGAGCATTGCTACTGTTTTTTAAGATCGACCGGTTTAAGCGACCTCTTATAGGCGTGCAATGGACAGGCGCATATGTACCATGACAGTGCTTTCTTTCTTTTTTAATCCCTTTCCCCCAGTGTAGGGTAGCAAACCGGACGCGCGTCTGGTTAACCTCCCTGCCTTTCATTCCTTTCCTTCCTCCTCCTCCTCTTCCTGCTCCTCCGGTAGTACTACCTACCAATTTCTGTGCCACATACCCGTTTATGATGATGATAGTTTTCTGATAGGCCGCGCAGTGGCACATACCCGTTTGGTGACGATAATTTTCTTCTTCATTTTTAGTTGGCTCGCGGTGAGTATAGTGGGATTTACCCGAATTCTGTGGCACATACCCGTTTATGATGATGATAGTTTTCGCGTAGGCCGCACGGCACACACCCGCAGGGCGCACAAATTGCGGCTAGCTTAAACAGCTTCGCTGTTAAAAAGAAACATAGAATGAGCGAAACTATATGCAAGGTGCACGGACGTACCATATGCAAAGTGCACGGGTGCAGGAAGTGCATTTTCAGTCAGGCATTTCAGTTCTGCTTGCGCATTTATCCTAATCACTCGAGTCCGTCCCGCGAAATCGTTGCAAAAAGCGGCACATCATTGTGTCGTCAGAAGTAAGGAAACGAAGCGACGTGCTCTTCGCGGTAACGCCGTAACAGTGAAGAGACTAAATATAGCAGACCAAGATGGATAGAGACGAAGTGAAGCGAAAAGATGTCAGAAAACAAAGAAATCAATCGAGCATTGCCAAGATATGCGAATAAAGAGAAAACGAGGCAATGACGAAACTTTGGATGCGCGGCGTTCTATTCTTACTCCGCGGCTTCTTCTTCTGGGAATGCCGAGTCACTAGTGAACACAGATGGCTAAGGCAGAGCCTCTACATAAAATATCACAGCGAACGTTTCCGTGCGCGAAGAAAAAAGAACAGAAACATGGCAACCACATGGGAAATTTGAAAGCGTGGCGCAATGTGGCCTGCGCTAGTATTTGACTTTAGCGTCGCTTGTTCGCTGCACAAGTAGTCAGGTTGCGCGTATAGCGCGCACGCGGAGTGCTCGGGCTTCACTCGATGCGAGGCAAGAACCTGCGGAACAGCGCTTGTTTCAACTGACACACAACCTTTTTTTCATGCAACACCGAATTTCTTTCTCTTCATACAACTTGCTTGAATCGGCACGAAAGCGCCAAAACAGCTAGGGCAATCAGGAAAGACGTTGTTCATCACGTTGAAGACACCGAGGATGACATTTTTTTAGGAGCTGGCTCGCCAGGTTCTTAAGTAGGGCGAAGTCCCGCGCCGTAACCTGCATCCATCCATTCAAAGCGTCGTGGAACGCGAAGAGGAACGCTATACTCGCGTCGTGTCTTCCCTCTAGCCTGGCCGTTAATTCTCACAGGGCGAGCGGGGAACGCGGTCAACAGCCAGGCGAGCGTCGGACAGCTATATTTAGGGCCACATTGTCGTGCGCGTCTCGAGGGCAGTTTTCAAATTGAAAGAACATTAGGAGCATAGAGTTTCTTACACTAATACCTAGAGGGGAATCTGGCGCTAGTGTCTACGCGGGCTCCTTGAGCGGCGCTTCAATCACCATGGGAATGATGGGAAGTACAGGCTTCGGATTTGCTTCGGATGGATTAGGTTCTTGAGATTCGCGACGCTTGTTTGCCGAGTGTAAAACAAAGCGATATGAACTTATTTCCAATTAAAACTTACTTCATTCTTTTGTACGTAAAACTTATTGCAAAAAGTTTGCGCGACCGTGAGATAGAACTGAAACCTGAACAAATTCAACCACCAGGGTATGCATTACTCTGCAATTGTGTTCCAGATTTGGCATCACAATATAATGAATTATTTTCTTTACAACACTTAAAACAAACACGCTTGTTTTTCCCTCGAAAGTACGCATTACCTATTTATGGAAATAACAGTACTGTATTGTGTGAGAAACACTTAACGTATCGTCTGCTGCGATGCCAGATGCGTCTGTCCAAGTGGCCTGCCCCCAACGCGTCTCTCGTTTTGTTGTGAAGTCGAATCAGAGGAGCGTGACGGTGCGTCTACTTAGCTTCGCCGCCGTTTTGCAGTCGATTTGAAAGAGTTTTGACAAGTAGCGCGTATCACAGCTTATCACAAAACATGTACTCTATGCAATTTCCTGCACTGGCATGGGACGCTACATCTATGCGCAGCGGTGAGTGCACGACGCTTTGATAAAACTGTCAAATACAACCTGTAAAGCTGCAACGGGGCAGCAAACCAAGAAACCTGGCTGTCTTCAGCCTCTTTGAGCAACAAAGACACTGCTTGAGTGCTTTGCAACGCACCCCACTGCCCACGCCTCGCAAAGAACGAAACTGAAACTGTAGAAAAAGATCCGTAGGCAGTTCGCTAGCTAACGCTATCCAATCCGAAGCCTGTACTTCCTATCATTCAACGATCGCATCATTGAACGATCGCAGCGCCAGTTTCCTCTCTAGGTTATTGTATGAAACTCTAAGATTAGGAGCGTTGCGTCTGGAAGTGTCGACAATGGAGAATCAGACGCTCTTAGATATTTCTTGGATATATACTTCATTGTGTATATAATTGTAAATTGTGTATATAGTTAATCAAGATTGTAAATTAATAAAACATTGTGTATATATGTATATATAACAACCTGTGTCACGTCTTCATATGATGGTAGATGATTTGTACGGAAGATTCACGGGTTTTCCCAATCTTCTCCGAGCCAGCTCCTCAATCATCATTCACATCGTAGATATGGCGTGAATTTTATTCGTATCACGGACTTGGCTTGGCCCTATGTTGAGGCAGACGTCATATGCGATACATGTCACGGTATCTATGGCGTTCTGATTGAGTGCACCAGATTGTAGATTCGATTCCCGGTCGCAGTGGCTTTGTTTCTAAGAAGAAAGGATTAAGCACGAGAATTTTGATAGTTCATCTAAAGTTTGCTACTGTCGGACATTTGTGAGTTTCTCCTCGCTTCAAGCGTGTAGTATCGAATTTAACGGGAGATTACAAACGGAGGCTTTTTGTTTGCAACCATATTCTCAGTTTTTCAGGGAGATTAGGCTTCTCAGAAATCTAGGCTCGTGCAAATTATGGTGGCTGCCTTTCTCTAAAGGGCCCCTAAACAACTCTGAGCTCAAAGACGATAGAGTGGTTTCTTTCTCGCCTTCACTACCCTTACCACAGGCGCTATCTCCTCCTCGTCACTCATTTCTTCATAAACACACGGACAATGTGAGCACTAAGGGTTGAGTCTATCAGAATTTCGCACTTTTCGGCTACACACTGTTGTCTCCGCTTGCGCAGTCGAAAACGCACCAAACGAAGTGAAATAAATTGGTCGCGCACGATAGCCATGCGAGACAAGGCAGAACAGGCGTGCGACTGTGTGTCAGATCGGGGTAGGAGACAATTCACAGCTGATCTTTGTCGTATATGGACCAGTCAAGAGCTTATTTCCTCATGCCGTCACGTGAGTAGGCAGACGTCACGAGTTGCGCCGAAAAGACGGGAAACACCAGGACATAATAAGTTAATAACGCACTCGTTCTTCCTATTTTCAGAGGTTGTTTCGGGGCCCTTTTAATTTGGGTCTTAGGAATACCGCGACCAAGTATCGAAGTAGCCTATGGCATGTGAAGCCGTGGGTCTGACGGCATCCCTTCTGGTCAGGAAAGATCAAAGCAACTAATGCACATAGCAGCACCGGCTAAGGTACGACACTAAATTAAAGGACGTTTCGGCTACATCACGTGAGTCTTGGTTACAGTCGCGGCAAACAGACGAGTACACCGAGCACGCGTGGTTATACGTGCTGCAGCCTTCAAGCGCAAGAAGTATTTGAATTCGATACATTTTAGCTTGATCGGAAATGCTGTGTGTACAATTTGCTACACAGTGCATGCGGAATCGTGAAGCCATTGTCTATTATTTGACATCGTTAAATGAAGGCCCTCTACTGAAGAGTGAACACCTGTCTACGCTATGACGCTCTGAATGTGTAGCCTATAGGGCTCCGTGTTTTCGGATAAATCTGAAAAAGCCCGATAAACACTCGCCGGTAAAATTGAAATTGACAATTGACAATTCGGATTAATCCAATAAACTCCGATTTTAACGGTCAATATTACCCTGTTCCTTTCTTTACTGAATTGGCATGTTCTAAGCGGTCATTGATACACCGGTCATTGATATAAACTTAACCTCACGTCAACAGTATCTCGTAGGCCGCACCCATTGCACATTTAACAAAGCGCTTGTCGCGCACGGAGCGAAAGACGTCAACGCGCGCGGAGCGAGAGACAACATCTTTACATTGTCACCTGGTGATATTGTCACGACGATGAAAAAGGCGGCAGTCAAATGGTAGAGACAAAACACTTTATTGGGCTAACATGTGCCCTGAAAGCGAAGTAACTCAATGTACCAGCAAAGCACGCAGTACGCTGATAGCGGCGATTACAGCCGTCGGCCGTCAGTAATCTGATCGTCGGCAAAACGCGTCGTCTTTTATACATCAGAGATGAAAGCTTCCAGCGTTATCGCTGGTGCTCGCGTAAGCTCCCGAATAAAGTTGACTATTCGGGTCCAACACGTAAGCTTAACAGAACAACCTGAAATAATTTAGGCCGATTTTTAATGTAGTCTTTCTTGAAACTGACGACATGAGCCAGCTCATGAGTGATTCTTTCAACTATCAGAGCTATGAAATCAGTAGCATTGTTGAACCCCTGCTCCGCCATGCGCGGAGCCACCGCCTTAATCATTTTCCTCAGGACTTTCAATAAAAGTTCTTGTCGCTGTCGTATTGGAGACTGTCCAGTAGTCAGGGCTTTCTCGCTGCGCGCTGAGTCTTCTGGCTCTCCCTTCTATTTTTAGCGCAAACGTCAAAAGGACATTGTCAAAGCAGAGAATCGTCAATCGGAAGGAGCACGCTTCCATCAGTGACAGCCTCGTAAAGTATGCTCGCGTCTATTACAACATGCTTTAAAGTTGTAATACGCACAAACGTAGCTGTTTTTATGCAAGTATTTGTGCTTTTATGTATATATGGTTGTGCGTTCGAACCTTCCAGGCAACTAAAATACGCTTCGTGTGTTCTGATGTTCTCGTGTTCAAATATCGTTTCATCTATTTTGAACTATTGAGGATAATGCAAAACTAAACTCCGAATTTCGGAGCATTGGAAATTTACGAGGAATAAACTCCAATAAACATCGAATTTCCGTCAAAAAATAAACTCCGAGAAACAGCCTCCAAATTTCAGGAAAAATAAACCCCGAAAACTTACCCCTCTCTTCTCTTATCTCCTCTTATTTTTCTTGCTCCAACGCGTTGCTAGGCGACGCGAGATGCCATATAAAGCAGAGGTCGTTTATGATGGTCATAGTTTTCTGTTAACGCCACGCGCGGCTTTGACGAGCTTAAACAGCACCGCTGTTAAAAAAAAATTGCGGAAGGGCGAAGCACGTAGCGAAGTGTGTTTCAGCTCAACTAACGTGAAACCTGTGGAGGGGCGAAGCATGCAGTGTGCGCCGGTGTTTCCCACAGCGAAATCACTGCTAACGGGCAATGAGAGAAGAAAGATTAGACACAGAGACCCGCAGTCCGCTTTCAGTTAACGTGCACGCTGCGAATCATTAGAGAGTTTTAGCTAGTTACGGAAATACGGTACGCAAATATGCTACCGTATGACGGTACCGCTCCTCCTTTCCAGGTCGTCGACGTTTCGCCGGTGAAGGCACCCCAACGCCACAAAAGCTTTTTGTTGCCCGTCAGCCCACGCATTGTTAACGAGACACCTGTCGTTTGGGGTACGCATTGTCACTTGAATGGGGAGCGGCAAAAGCTCAACCAGTGGGAAAGGAGGAACGCTACCGTACTGCCTTACGGTATTTGCGTACCGTATTTCCGTAACTTGCTAAAACTCTCTAATATTGTTCAACTACGCACAAGAGAAATCTCCCAGCGGCACTACATTGTAGGTCAAGATCCAGAGCCTGTATATACGGAGTGGCCGGTGAACGGTTGCGCAGCGCGAGCAGTCGGTTTTTTGAAGAAACTCGCTCGCAGACGCTGCCTGCGTCGGCGTTGTCTCTCGCGAGCGAGGGCGCGTTCTACATAGTTCCTTGAGAGCTGGTAGTTCAGCGTTCATCGCAGAAAGAGCGTTTCCATAGTCAACGCGCGCCGTTCGCTCTCTCTCGCCACACGACGAGTGCTGAGGTGGTGGCGTCCTCTCTTGCGCTCAAGCAAATGGAGCAGACGACGATGCGCGATGCACGCCGACACCCTAAGGTGCTTCGCCCCTAAAACACGGAGCCGTATACCTATAGCGTAGCTGACCCGCGCCCTACTCGAACGCTGTAACGGCAAGTATTCGCTCACAAGCTGACTGAACCGTTGCACTGTGGTGTACCTCGGGTCAATAGACCCATCTTCATTAGTTAACTGATACCGAAGACGTGTCTGAGAGTCGCAATTTCATGCGAAATATCGAGAATTTTGATTTGACATAATATCGAAAAAGGTTCTTGCTTGCATGAGTACTCCAAACGCAATCACACAGGGTGAGACCTTTTGTGCCGAAGCCCCTGCAATGTCACAACTGCATGAAGCTAGATCACGTGAGAGGCGTATGCGAAAATGAGCGAGTATGTTCTCGCTGCGCTGAAACCCATTCTGCGGACACTTGTATAGTCAATGTTCTCAAGTGTTTCAATTGTAATGGACCTCACGAAGCTTCCTCAAAACAGTGCCCAAAAATCAAAAGAGAAATTGCTGTGTTGAAACAAATGGCAAGGAACCATACATCGCATCGCGAGGCTGCCGAAACAGTCAGAAAGCGGCGAAATCGGCGCCGACGTACATCCAAGAAAACCAATGCTTGTGCATCTGCAGCGCCCCTTGAACGCCCTGCTTCACCAACTCCCTTGTCACCCAGACCCTTCGCGGCCGGCACGAAACGAACTGCAGTAAAACGCACAGTTTCTGGAGATTCCACTTGGCCTCCATTGCCGAAACCACAGAGATCATCAACGACCGGTGCAAACCAGAATGACCATGAAGGCATGGACACTACTGACGCAGCTTGGCCTGCGTCGCCGAAGGCGCAGCGACATGCAGATTCACACTGCACATCGGCAACAGTGCGCACTGAATCTCCGACTGACCAGTTGCCTGAAGAAGACAAACCAACCATCATAGTGCTACAGTCACTGCTGGACACACTCCGCGTGTTCGTCGGCAAGCTGAAATCGCCCTACGCTTAGTCCGTACAACAAGTACTGGATGTTCTATGTCCAGTACTTGCAAGCCTTCAGTAGGCACCATGACACGACTCTCTACAGCGGAACGTATGAGATCCTGAGTTCAGTACTATGGAACGCAGCTGTGTTCTTTAAGCTCGCGTGTATTGTTACTTCTTTCTATCTCCCTTCTTTCTCTCCCTTAATCCCCTTCCCCCAGAGTAGGATAGCAAACCGGACGCGCGTCTGGTTAATCTTCCTGCCTTTCCTTCCTCCTCCTCCTCCTCCAAACGCAATGAAACGGAAAAACATGGATTTTCACTGGGCGCAAACATTTTGCTAACGTTGTTTTCGAGAAAAATTTGCTAGTTGCGATCTTCTGTGATTACTAACAAACGACACGCTGCAGGGACCAAATTTGCATTGTGGTACAACGGTATGATTGTAACATGCAGTAGATCTGCGTTTATGGGAATACATATGTAATTGTTGGGGCTTAACGTCCCAAAACCACTATATGATTATGAGAGACGCCGTAGTGGAGGGCTCCGGAAATTTCGACCACCTGGGGTTCTTCATCGTGCACCTAAATCTAAGCCGACGAGCATCAAGCATTTTCGCCTCCATCGAAAATGCGGCCGCCGCGGCTGCGTTTATGGGCAGTTGAGTAGTTTCGGGGCGTACAATGCACGAGCGCTAGACAACCCGCCACCCCCTCCTCCCAAAATAAAACAAAAATTACACCAGTTACATGTCTACATTACTCGCCTATCTATTTCCATGTCTGCTATTATATGGCACGGATTGACAATAACATTGCGTTCCAGAGCATGTGGTGTGCGAGCCAGAATAATTTTGTGCATTTTGATTGTAGCTGAGCTGCCTGATCTAAGTAATCGTGGAGATTAAAGTGAATTATATTTATTTACTTAAGAACGCTTTGCAGATCTCCATGAAGACATTGGGAAAGGGAAAACTGCGGTTACATAACGATAAACAAGCAAGATTACAAACGAAAGAAGAGTTTTAATGCAACGAAAGGAATATTCGCATAACGCAATATAATGAACAGAGCTGAAGTTATGCAATTATGAATTTGTACAGTGCATTTGCAGGTCATAGGTCGGTAAATAAGTTTGACAGTTATGTTGACAAGGGTTTGCCTGTCTGCCCTTCCTTTATACCACACTCGTTATCAAAGTTCTTTTTCGCGTAAAAAGGATACCTTGGAACACTGCTACTGAATATTTCGACGCAGAAACCTAATACAGCATGGCTGCGCATCTTGGAGCCTATAGTCGTCCTGCTGCCACATATAATTGCGAAGTTAATGTCAATGCACTAATGTGCCATTGTGCGCGCATTCCATAAACACCACACATTTGGTCCGCTTTCCAGCTCTGCTGCTCGTGAACCAGCCGCATTTCCAGTGAATCTTCCTCGCTTTGCTCTGATCCTGTCAAGCGCTGCAGTTATTTTGCAGTTTACAAATAAAAGAATCACAATGTAGATAACTCTAATTTCAGGGAGTCACGCTTGACGCGACAGAAAATGTTCATTGCTGGCGCACCAGCCACGCAGGCGATCGCAGCAGAGAAAAGACTGACTTTTTTTTTTCCTTTTGAGTAAATGATATCATGTGGGGCTCGTAAGAAATGCAATGGATGCAATTCGGTGAGCCGGTGGTGCGAAGACAGCTTTTATCATCAAGTATACTCTGATGTGCAAAAATCGACTTTTCGAGATACCGCCTAATGTGATATACAGAGCTGAACGGTCGTTCTTGATAAGTGCTGCTCGCCTGAGCTGGCGAAATGAGCGTAATCACAGGCGGAGCGCCGTATTGAGAACTGTAGCTTTAGATTACGTCCGTGCTCCCTTAATTGGTTATAGAAGAAATGGCCTCTCGGTTCTGAAGTAGATCAACAAATTGCGTGCATCATTGCCGAATACGGTGATCGAGACGACAAAAGGGAGCACCTGATGAGCCGCTATCACTGTCGCTTCTCTTATATTCGCGTCCCATGATTGCTCGGCAGTCTCATTTTCTTCGAGAAAGAGAAGAAGCATTGTGTCGGTAAAAAAAAAAAAAAATAAGGCGCCTATTGGTCGCCGGTGTAAAGCGGGTCCCCGTGGTGATGAACTATCGTAGGACGTTTACAGCGCGCCGTATGAGGGCGCAAAGCGTCTCTGCGTCAACACAAGCAATGAATGTGCAGCGCTGCTCGGAGGTCCCGAACGAGCCGTTTACCGAGGACAGGCGAGAGGCTCGAGACAGAGGCACACACGTATACGAAAAAACACGCCTGCACACACAGCGATCAGCGACAGAGTCCCTTCTCGCGCCTATCTATTCAATTACGCGCAGACAGCGAGCAATCAGCGCGTAGTATGGGACAACGCGGGTCCTCCGACGGTTCGAAGCGGAGCATTGGTGGCGAGCAGTGTGAAAGCCCGCGTCACACTTTGCCGGCGGAACGGGTGGCTGAGAGGTGCGGCGCAATCGCTGAGCGTTCCCAGGCGCGTGTTTGTACGCGAGTGTGTGCGAGCTCGATTGATTTGTCTTTGCGCTTCGCGACGGCGCGGTCCTTGTTGTTTGGACTGCCATCCACCGGGCCGGCCGACGCGGATATTGTTCGCCGGATGTGCGGTAGGCAGCTCGTATATACCCGGCCATGGCAGGCATGGTTCATAGGCCCCCGTGGTAGTGCTCTTCCTCGAGAAATAACCCAGAACATCAGCACGAGAGAGTTAGACAGCAGTGGCACGATCTCTCGTTGGTGGTCGGGAGCGCGGCGATGACTTGCGCGGCGGGAAATGAGCCGAATTGCAGGCGTGTGCACGCACGTGTTTGTGATGCCAGCGGTGGTTGTCGTGGGGTTGCAAGGACGCAAGCGAAAACAAGCGCCTTGCGGCAACCGAGTTCACCCCAGCATGCCGGCTTGTCCTTACGTAAGCACTCTCGGCAGGAAAAAAAGAAAAGCGTGTCCCTTTCTGCCCAAAAGCTAGCGAAGGTGCGAACAAAACTGTTTTCGCGCCTTCCCAAGAGGCCATGCGTAGGAACTCCGGCTGGCATGCCGTGTTTACGTTGTGGCGTGGGCGTGTGGTGTCCCGTTGCTCAACCTGCGCGGAGTCCGATGACGTGCAAGTTGTTCCCATATCCGGTTGCGATTGCCCTCCTCGCAGAGCTGGTTCTCGCTCTTGTTTGCCTCTGTTGATCTACGACACTCGGAATAACCTGCCGCGCCGAAAGTGTTGAGTGCGAAAAGTAATAAGGCGGCGACCATAACTGCCATAAGTATACCCTCCGAAAGCTTTGTGCACCCATAGCGTGGTTTTGCACTGCCTTCATGATCGGAGGCGCCTTACCTGGTTTTACACTGTCTCCATGATCGGTCCACCTTTGACCAAGCTACGATCTCATGTGATGACGGCATCATGTGACATTATGAAACCGTTAAGCGCACAAAGACGGGAACAAGAAGACATGTGACGTTACATCACGTGACGTTATAGGGCGCCTCCCTTTCAAATAACATGTGTTCAATTTAAAGTTTTTCTCTTCTGTTCTGTCTAAGAGCGTAGTGTGGCAAGGAGGGGGGAGGGGAGCAGGGGGGGGGGGGTTAAGCCCAGCCCCGCCAAGAAAATTTATTTTGCTTTATTGATTATTTCTTTACGGCGATATAGTCTTACGTGACAGAGGGAAAGATGGATGGACGGACAGTTATCTCTTTGAGTCAACATAGAGATGCTTACGATACGATAAATTTGATGTATACGTAAAATGTGCTGGGTCATGAATAAATTACCGTAATTAAACGGTGACTTTATAAAAGCCTTATTGCATGACCACTTCAAGTCTTGTCTGTTCATAGGTTCATATTAGGTATTATTTCACAAACACGCGCTGCTCTCATGGTGCAAGTTGCAAAGTGATAAACTGACACAAAAATGGGCGATTTTCTCACCGACTGAAACGCGGCACTGCAGTCTTTAATGTCACCCCTACGCCGCGGTCGCCACGAGCGGCTGGTATTTGAGCTTGGAGAGGTGATACACCATCTAAATGAGAAAGGACATAAATAACTTTTCAGTGACTTCCAAGTCACTGCAGGGTTATCGGCAATGAACGGGCAGATCAATCGGCCCGTTCACTGCCGGTGCGTACGGCACCACCGCCGAAATCTGTGAGTCATAGCAATCTTCGCTCGAGCAGCAGACAGACTTCGACGACACACACACACACACACACACACACACACACACACACACACACACACACACACACACACACACACACACACACACACACACCAAGTACAAATTTGTGTTTCATGGCAAGCAAAACTATATCGCAGTCGACTCCTCGCCCTGTCCTTTTGACGCGACAGCGTTAAAAAGCGCATGTCGCAGAAATCCCTGTGTCGGCGGCGGCGGCGGTGTTGTCTGTGAGCGAAAAATTGCGTTGGATGCAAGGAATAAAATCACGGATTCGAACCGCAATCGAACCCAGGCGTTGTGTGGCAAGTGTTCTACCATAGAGCCACGCCACTGCTAGAAACTGCATGCTTCGGTAGGAAACCCTGCAGAGGGGTCATGCAGTGTGATGAGTCACGTTATAACATGCAATATTACGTGGCATAAGCGTAGAACCGCACCAGGTGTCACACCATGTCCATTGCGCAGCGAGTGAGTGGTTTATAATCCCACCAAGTACAAAGTGCTCAGTCATAACTGATCATCACCAGCCACGGCGTCAACATATTGCGTAGCTGCGTAGGTGCTCGTATTGCCTTACGGACGCGTCGTGGGTAGTACTCCGCTGCTTCTCAAAATTATGAATTGTGGCGCAGTGCACGGTGTATTGCACCTACTTTAATGCACTGGGATCCTGAGGGGACAACTACGTCCCGATTCCACCCTGTAGGAAAGACGTTGCGAGGTGGCTTCACCATCTGGCAACCACACCCTCGTTAACAAAGGGGGGGGGGGCGGAATCTCTCCTACGTCGGTTGGGATTCGCTTCGACGAAAACTCACTCCGCACCAAGTGGAATGGCGGACTGTCCTGCACGCGATGTCTGCGGTTGCTATGAAAACGTAGGTGCACCTATTGAGCCACGGTCCTCGATTCCTGATACGAAGAGAATGAATACGAAATGCATTTCGGCGGATATAAGTGATCGCTCACTGAACGTACAGACACATTGGAACACCGGCCCCATCGATCAAGAATGGCAGTGAAATAATTTTTCGTCTTCTTCGTTGAAAACGACAGGTTTGTGCGAACGCGTTTGACTGCAGGGTGTTGGACGCGCACAAGCACACGTTCACGTGTTCCTCGCTTTCCTCTTTTATTGCCATTTTCTCTTCCCTCGCCGAAGGGTAGCCAATCATACGCTTGTTACTTCACTCTCTATCTCTCTCTAGCTCACTGTTACGTCATGAGTGCATTGACTAAAGTTCGGGACCTTGCGCAAAGTTACTTTCAAGATGGCAGGCCATGGCCCGTAAAATGTGCTCGCTTCCTTTCATTTACATCCCCAGCAAAGCGAACGAGGGAAGAGGAAACGCGCGAGTACTGCGCAACTCCCAGCGGATTATGCGCTCAGCTCAGTCACGCTCAAACACAGACGGCGCGAGAGAGCCGCAAGTCGACGGACTGCGTTCACGGCCGGCGTGGCGCCTGTGCTTTGGTGGACAGCACGTAATGAGGCATTCGATATCTCACTCCAAACCCTAGCGCTAGAGTAAAGAACCATGCAGCAACGGCGATGGGGAAGCCCACCGCTTGACCGGTGCTTTATTTATCACCCATGGCCGGTCAGCGAGCATGCGTCGCTTTCAGTTTTTGGGCTCGGGGATTTTCGTGCATTTCTTACCTTACATTCTTATTGTTCTATATGTTATTGTCGGAGAAACGTTATCGCACCGGCGGGTGGCGGCTCGCTGTTGCGTTCTCTGTGTGCGCCGTACGATGTCGCTTTATCGGTCTTGTACGCTTTATTTACTTTCTCGCTGCGAGTGGCGTCCCGCCGCCTCGCAGCTCCCAAAAAGAGAGCGGCGAGAGGAAGGAATCGAAGTTGCCGCGCCATCGACCGCCGAGTTTTTACGATCGTTTCTCGCGAAAATGGCCCTGGCTTGTATGCGCGGTTTCTGCCACCTGCTTTTTTTTTTTTGTTTTCCTCTCTCCGTGTTGTTCAAGGGGAGAGTGCCGAGTGGAAGAAATGTTCACCGCACTCCTCCTTTTGTTTCCCGCCGAGAGAAAGTCATGAAACAAACGAAAGGAATCTATTTGGGTCATTGATACAAGTCACCCGTAAGTCGACCTCTCTCTCCTTCTTGCCTTCATTCTTTTATTCGTTCCTTCCTTCTCGGCAGCGAACGATGTCGTTTCTTCATTTGTGCCAGAAGGTCGGCTATCCCGCATCGGGAATCAGTGCGAGCAAGTCTCGACCCAGCGCTCTGTGTTTGTGCGGGCCATCTTCCAGTCGCTTTGGACTGTGGCCAATTCTCTGGCTCAGTTTTCAGTCTCTCACTGCGCGCTGTGACAACACTTCCGAATGGAGACGAATCAAACGGTCGAGCGTGCACGTGTCGACGGGAGCTCCTTAGGTCGCTTACTTATACGGCCGGCGACAAAAGGATGTGCGTTGACGCGGTGCTTACTGAGGTGGACGGGCTTTGCCACGCAGCTTCTGATGAGGTTGTAACTCAGTTTACAGTGACAACAACGCTCATTCACACTGCACTGAAGTCCCTGTGGGTGAATAGTTTAAACTAGAAGTTTATACACTGGAACTGGAAGGGACTACAAAGAGACTAGAAGTCCCTGCGAGCGACTAGTCTGTGTTCACTTAATTGCCCTTCATTGTTAGAATACACGCGAAATTTCACTAAATGATGGGTAACGTCGATTGAATTCGAGCCCGAAATCTTGACAAGCCATAGGATAGCCAGATAAGTGCTGCCGTGTTCACCCACAAACCAACTAGCCCATCAGTACATTTTACGATTAAAGTTTCATGCTGACGCCTACATTCGCCGTGTTTTAGGTACGCAAGTCAGATTTTAACGAGGTACGACACCCGCCCTCTGCGAATGGCTTTTCATTAGCCGTCACTAAAACAGAGTAGTTTTTGTCCCGTCCAGTTCTTCCTGAGCACGCGCCACCTGAGCACATGCTGAACAGCTGCGTTTTGCCCCTCACTGCAATGTGCCTGCAACCACAAAAATTATTAACATATCCAATGGCATTGCATGAGACTGTATACGTTTCCAATAAATCGCTTGGTTCTACAGCACGTCTTCCCTTGAGAAACAGCTTGGCTCACTGCCCTCAAAATTCTTGACAATTATTAGAAACCGCGATTGGAAGAAGGTTTTAAAAGAAAGGTGACGTCTTTTGCCCGTCTGCGCTTGACAAAGTGCGACGTGGCCGGCATCCATAACCGCAAATAAATTCTTTCTGCAATTGCCATTCTACCTGAGTTCTTGACAAAGAAATTAGCCGAAGAAACCATACGTATGTAACTAAGGACCATCGCACGGTTGTCAGAGTTCTGAAATCTTTTGGGATATTTCGCGTGGACAACAAAATGAACATTTCGTGTGAAACTCTGATTCGGCACGTCCTTCTAAATAGAATAGAACAAAAGGGAACTCATATACATTAGAAATAGGTAGAAAACTTAGTAATAACGCTGCAAAATAGAATAGAACAAAGGGAACTCATATACATTAGAAATAGGTAGAAAACTTAGTAATAACGCTGACACTTGGGCCAGTTGGTTGAAATGCACAAACGAACGACATCGCAAACACTTCACATTACCACAAAAGAAAAGCAGCTTTCGACAGATTCGCTTCACGAAAGAGTTTTGGACTCCAGAGCCCTCCACTACGGCTTCCCTCATAATCGTGTCATGGTTTTGGGACGTTAGTTCCCAAAAACCATCAACACGAGTTTTGAACTACGCAGGCTTCACGCAAATTCCGTGCACCAGGTTTTGTGCGCTGAAAAGAATGCGGAGAATGACAACTCTCGCTTCCTCTTAAAGCTATCGCGCACACCATGAAGTGATTACACCTATCACGTCGAGTTTGCTTATGCGTCCTTTCCTTAAAATGCCACCGCGCGCGTCTTTTTCGAGATGTTGAATTCTTTGTCGCGTACCTAGAGCTAGGTAAGCGTTTGAAAACCCTAGCTGGTCATAATTATTCCGGAATCACCCACTACGGCGTGCGCCTCATAATCATTTCGTGGTTTTGGCACGTAAAGCCCCAGAACTTATTATTTTAAGTTATTTCTCATCCGGGCACAGCGATATATGAATAGCGGCGTCAGTCACCGCGATGGAAGTGGACGCACTTTCGAGACGGGCACAACATTCGGGTCAGTTTTATTTAACGCTTCTTTATTTCTGCCTAGCAGGTCAGCTGCCGATTGCGCCGATACAAGGCGACTTTGCCGTAATTGAGCATGTCTGTAGCTCTGCTATTCTCAATGCTACTCAGTGATCGGCACATTCCGTGCGTCGCGCTCAGCCGCTGACGTGTGGGCAACGCCTGAGCAAGCCACGGCCCGCCTCAGCCATGGGGACCGGCTTTTCTTCCACGCCGTCCGCTCTTAATTAGGGAGAGGAAATATTTGACACGAGAGCGGGCGAGACGAGAATTTACGAAGCGCCGGGCGCTGGACAACGCGAGGTGCCGATATTGCTGAATTAGGAAGGGCGGCCTGCCGTTGTCGCGCTAAATTCATAGCCAGCGTCTTTCTCGTTATTTCTGTTTTGCTTGTATCTGCTTGGTACTCGCGCTGTTATTGCATTCTTCCGCTATCTTCCATCTTCCCTCCCCTTCTGTTCGCGTCTCCGGTCCCTGTTTCCCCAGAGTTTTCGTCTATGCTGAAGTAGGGTGTGTGCGGTGTGTGCGCTGCATGTAGCTGAGTGCAAGGACGAAAAATCTCTTACAAGACTGCTCGTCACGACAACGGAGCCAGCAATGTACGTGCAAGCCGGATATTTTTTCCTTGTAGGCAGCAGCGCACTGGCTTCAGGGTATATATGTATGTGCGGCCCTTCCGGTCCCCCTTGGCACAGGAAGTTCGTTTAGTACCGAGAAGTCGAGCGCTATAAATGGCCGCCGAGTGAAAAGCGTCATGAGTTTAGGCGTTGGGTGGGTAAGATGTAAAAGTGATAGAAAAACAGAATGAAAAGAGAGCGCTGCATTTGCCACGTGTAGGCACCGTGGCAGCGATAGAAGGAAGGAGATCACAGTGGAGGCCAGGACAGACTTCGGTCGTTCAGATATCGTTATTGTTGTGGCCCTATTCGTCCTCGAGTCGGCTACAGCTTTGGAGCACGGTTTTAATGGGCTAGTATACCTATAGCTGAGTAAAGTGCCTTGCGTTCCATACCTCTAGTGTTGGTGCTTTACCCCGCGAGCTTCTTAATGCGGTCGTGAAGTATTCGAATGCGATCGTCGTGGCGTGATATTCTTTAGGAGTTACGGTGACGGCGTGCTCAAGGTATCGCTTGTGTATAAGCACATTATTAGTTGGCATTATGAGATAGGACATGTTGGCGCCTGCTACTGCTTATCGCTTAGCCTACAAAACAAAGGAAAACGACAGAAAAAATATTGGACCAAGTTTCACTCAGACTTTCGTGTGTTTCGCCAGGTCAATATCTCTTTCCCAAAAGTGTGCGTCCAATCGCGGTAATAATGCAAGCAAAATTCTTAACTTACCTTCGCCACTGCAGGTTCAAAAGTGGCAACATAATTTGTAGCTACTTCGACAAAGATCGGTAGGAATTATTTTTATTTCGTTTTTGATCACTCAAGTGCACGCAGCCCTTTTTTTAGTGTATTCTCAACAATAACAACGAAGAATGCCTCATGGATAATTCGCTCTACGAGAAAGGCAATGAAATGGGCAAGTCGATTACCCATTTACGTCGATTTTTCCAAGGCATTTGACTTAATTGATCATTCCATCCTACTCAGCAAACTAGAAAACTATGGTGTGCGTGGAACAGCGCATGCGCTTCTAAAATCTTATCTTTCAAACAAGACAATTTGTAGATGCCAACAATGAAATATCTCCAAGGAAGCCGGTCGTTGTTAGTGTACCACAAGGAAGCATTTTAGGGCCACTTTTTTTTTTGATTTACATAAATGGCATTGTACACTGCACGGACAACGCAACATTTGTCTCGTGCGCCGATGACACGACAGTTTTTATTAAAGGGAGCTTGGAAACAGAGATAGAGGTAATGGCTAATAAAACGCTGTCTGACATAGACTCCTGGGCCTCGGTGAATTTATTAAAAATAAACCCTTCAAAAACGCAAGTAATTTTATATAGCCTAAAGGAAAAACCTTGACAAATAAGATGAATTTATTTCTGGGCTCTCAGCAGTTAGATATGGTAGATTCCGTTAGTACCCTTGGAGTATATTTTTCAAAGCACTTAACATGGAATGTACATATTGATAGCCTGCGCTCAAAGATGTCATCTGCCATTGGCGTCCTTGGACGTATGCGATGTATTCTTCCTACTAAGTTGAAAGTTATGATATACAATGCGCTGGTATCATCTTTGTTGCAGTATTGTAGCATAGTGTGGTGTACTACCGGAGTGACAAATTTGCGCAAGTTGTATTTACTACAGAAAAGAGCCATACGACATATTGCTGCTGTACACTATCTGTCCTCCACAAAACTTCTTTTTCCAAAATATGAAATTCTTCCAGTGTTCTCTTTGTATAATTACAGGCTGATGTTGTGTTATAAGGAGTTTATTAGGCATGGTACCAATACCATAATTAATCTTGCTAAGATAAACGTAAACCCGAGTGTTCGACTGACCAGGCACAATGAAATGTGGACTGTACCCACCCCTAGAACTGTTTATGATGAACAATCATTGTCCTACAGGCTGCCTTCCCTACTAAAGTTTTCAAAGCACGAAGATTCTGATCTTTCGTCTAATCAAAACTGTCACATTAAACGCTTCGCCCATCGTATTCATTTTTCGGAATAATATATCTCTCAGAATTTTGGCCATTCTTATTACTGATTGTTGCTTTTCATGTTAATGCCACTTTATGACTATACATATGAACTATTCTCTCTATTTTCAGTGCTTTGTATCATAATTTTTGTCTTACTTGACGCCATGTTAAACTTATAAAGTGTATTCTGTATTTTGCATGCATGATTGTCCGCCCTCCTGCTGCATTGCCAACTTGTAACGGGGTCGGGACCTCGTCAAGCTCTCGAGCTTTTAGTCCTGTACTCCTCCGATTGAAAGGAAATAAATTGATTGATTGATTGATAAGAAAAAAACGGAGAGCAAGCTCAGTATACTCCGCAGCAGAAAGCAGAGCGATGCTCGAGAGAGCTGCTCTGCTCAGCAGGTACAGTGCGTTCAGAAGGGCCACCTGACGAACGGCTAGCATGAAATTCTGACGCGGGGGAACGGCTTCAACAAATAACGGACCGCCTGCCAGAAAAAACAAAGAAAATAGAATTATAAAGTGATGCTATCGAAGAGTGATTTGAAGATTGCTCGCAAACATTACTTGTAAGAGCAGAACAGCATTATCTTGACTGTTATGTTATGTCTATGTAATTTTTGGACGATGTATGTTCTATGTTCGACCCCTCTAAGACTTAAGGAGTAGCCGGCCCTTTATTTGTGCGCCATCTTCTCCTTATATCATGTCAATTAAACGAAAAATCAGTTTCTCCGCTAGGGCAAAGCAATGAACGCGACAGCAACAAATTGAAATGTTATACGAAGGTAGGCTAGCAGCTAACTCATTAGGATCCGATTTCGCGTAACTCAGCAAAACGCTGGTTTAAGGGAATACGGCCGCTCCAGGGACCGAAGCGGTTTTCCTGCTGAAAGTCCGCTAAACGCGAAGGAAGCGTTGAGAGCACAGCAAGTTTATGAACCGTCCCCTGATATCTGTCGAAATAGCGCGCGCGCCAGCGCTCGCGACCGACTCCTCTTCCCACCCCTTCCCCCCTTCTACTGAAAGACGACCGGGGTGTTTCCCTTCTGCTTGAGGAGCCAGCGACTGCAGGCCTCGCAGGCGGAACGATGTTATCGCATGCACTCTTCACGTAAACGGAGATGGCCGGCTCGTTTCATCTATGCTTCAGCCGCGTTCGTTCCCAGCGCTTGCGTGCTTTTACTCGCGCGTAGAACATATCATGCGCGGGGCGATGTTATCGATTTGGACTTCACACGGAAAATGACGGCGACGGCCAAAACCCACCGAGAGTATCCGTATAATTCCTATTGCAGCAACAACAAAAAAAAAGCCACATTAAAGGGCCATTAAACAGGTGCCGGCTTTCTTTTTTACATCTCCCAAACAAGCTTGCCAGTTCGAGCAGCAGTGCGGCGGTTTGGGCACGTTGATATTCCATCTTGAAAAACTATGAGCGCCTACGTGTGTGCATATGTGTGTCTTTTTGTCGACCGTGTTTTCTGTGCGCTCATAGTTTTTCAAGACAGTTCGAGCAGAAAGCCGCTGCCATCACATTTTATGACTATCACCGCGCTGCGCGCCGCGCAGACGCTCCATTTCGAAATACGATTTCTGCGCCCCTCTCCAGCACCTGTCCAGTCCTCCTCGTACGCAAAGTGACGTAAAGTTGCCCATGGTCAACTTTGCGTCGCACCGACTTCGCCGATTTGTCCTCTGCACTACGAAACAGCGCGTTGGCCCTGCAGTGATACGGTTTTAGCCACGCATTTACCGCCCTTCTTCACCGCGCTGCTAGGGTGACCCTAGCGCCATAGTGTTTCCTAATAATACACTAGAGGGAAATCTGGCGCTAATGTATCACTCTAAGAAAATATCGAGTAAAAAGGGCGTCTTTTTGTCCCACAACAATAATCGTCATTTATTTTGCCTTCCTTTCCTTGCACTATCGCCACGCGCCCGGCACTTTCTGGTCACGAACGACATGCGCGCTATCAGCGTGACATAGCATTCTTGGTAGGAAAGTGGCCAGCACCGAGTTTTCAAGAAAGGAAACGCAAGTAAGCCAGATGACGATTATTGTTGTGGGACAAAAAGACGCCCTTTTTACTCGATCTTTTCTTAGAGTGATATGGGAGCTGCAACGCATGCTGGGGTGCTATCGCGGAACGATTCTATTTTTTATTCCAATGCTTTTCGTGCTTTCGCACTTGGCCATTGGTCAGAACGACGGTCCGTCCGCGTTATCAACGCGATCAGCCAGCCGCGAGTGGTGGATGATAAGAATAGCATAGAATATGGCATTGGAATCGGGAATAGCATCGTTCCGCGATTGCACCCCTGCTTCAGCCAGCATGGGAATGATGGGCAGTACACGGATTTGTCTAAGCTTCGTTCTTTCGGCTTCGTTTGGTTCCGCGTCGCCTGCGGTCGCTTTGTCGCAAGACGAAGTTCAGCAAGCGTTCAGCAGTTTAACTTCACCACCTTGACCTTTTAGGCTCACCAATTCAAATCGGGTCACCAAGTGCACAAAGGTCCATTCTTTTATCCGAAACAAACGCCAAAACACAACAATAAACAAAGCCGCAAATGCGTTCGAAGCGGCAAGCACGAATGTTAGGAAAATCCGTGTACTACCCATAATTCCCATGGTGGCTGAACGATCGCAGCACCAGAGTTCTCTATAGTAAATATTGTACGAAACTTTATGCCTAACGCCGCTCTGACCACGGCCGGTCAAAGCGACGTTACCGGCTGGAGGCGCTCGCTCGCTCCTTCCATTGCGCGCACCTCCAGACTGGCCGTGCTCTGACACGAGCGACACTTGGAGAAAGCCTTGCTCGGTCGTTGGCTGCGTGCCAATGACATAATCGCTGACGTTGTGTGACGTTGCAAAGTGGGCTTAGATACGACAACGGGCTACGCCTACCACTCTTCGCTGCCGAGAAGGGTGGAAAGGCCGAGCGATAAACCGATACCAGCCGAAGCGGGTTGTTCTACACCTGCAACTTCCTTATTACAGCAGTTATTCGCAAAATTCGTGCGGCAGCATGTTCGCATCGTACAAGTGCGCAGTTGTCGCTTCATCACACATGGACCGTGGTGTTGTTCATTGGCCCTTTAAGACAAAAAATAGTAGCACACACCATAGCATGAAATCATGTTTTCTTTTTTCCTGCGAATACAGAACCCCCAAATTACCGTCCCTCTACACAAGTATACGCAAGTGAGAAAAAAAATTTAAGGCAGCTTCGCACTAGTGGTGCCAAGCCTAAAGGAAGTGCGGAGCTGTGCGGCTTTCTTTTTTTCTTTGTCTCTTTCCTTCTTTTTCCCTCATCGCATGTCCTTTCTATGTCTTTTTAGTCTCTGTTTATTTATTTCTCTTTCTCGCTCTTTCTTCCTCTTTCTTGCCTTTCCCTCTCTCTCACTCTCGCTTCCTCTTTATTTATTTCTCTCTCTTTCTTTGATTATCTGTCTCTCCGTCTTTCTCCTTCTGCATTTCTTTCTCTCTATTTCTCCTTCTCATTCTTTCTATGCTATGCTTTACTCTTGCCCCTCCTCCTTTCCTCTCCTGCTCCACTCAAATCTCTCCTTCTCACCCTCACTCACCTTTTACACCCCCTTGCTGTACTATACTATACAAGGCTGTGCTATGCACTGCTAGCGTGTCTGGATAGGCGAGTGCTTACTACGCTCGCCTACGGATCACGGGTACGCGGGTTCGAATCCTGTCTCGCCAAGAATTTCTCGCTTTCTCTTTCTTTCTATCTTTCTCTCTCTCTCTGTACTTGTTCTCTCGCCCATCAGAGTTATTGCATACCACGCCGGACACATCGGCGCACGTGTTCTGGGAGAGAAGCAGAAGTTGAAGAGGAAGAAGAAAGCGCGTGCCGGTTCACGATGATGATAGTTTTTGTCAACCCCTCCTCTAGAAAGATGCCTGCGGAGTCGCTGGTTATCCCATGGTAGCCGTCCTGCCGTGAGTTGTGGTCTCTTGTCGAGCGATGGCGCCACGTTCTCCCCTATTCTTTGCAATGGGGCTGACGTGGTGTGACGTCGAGGGGGGTAATGTGCGCATGCGCAAATGTGTGTTGCAAGCGGCCACCGCAAGGATCGCTAGCTACTGCCCTCATTAGAAACAGTGAAGGAGAGAAAGGGTAGGGCAGGAGGTTTTTGGCTCACGCGGCAGGCATCTTTCTAGAGGAGGCGTTGGTTTTTGTCTACGGTTAACGGCGCAGCGCCAAGTTCAAAAGCCCCGCTGTAAAAAACTACGAGATCCCAAACTGTCTAGCGTACCTACGATGGCTGCCTTAACTCTTATTTCTGCCGGTATACATTGAATACCGGTAGAAATAAGGGTCAATGATGGGCGACGCACAGCTTTCTATTAGCGACAAGAAAAGGCAGTGAAGCGTTCGCTTCCAGCAGAACGGCTCCCGCAGCCTATTCGATGATGGCTACTACAAGTATTTCCCATTAGGTTCATCTCTATGGGTTCATGCTACTTTATGAAGCGTTAAACTTGGTCTCGAAGAGTGGGTTTTCATAGAATTTACTTAAAGGGCAAATTTCGTCTGCTTTAGCAAGAAATGTTCACCTGTGCATTTGATTTTTTCTATAGACTATTACCAGAGAAAATATTGCCTTAAGATACTAAAAGATACTCCCAGTGCATTTTTTATTAGGAAGTATGCTTAGAAAAGATAATCCAGGTTTAACGAAGCACATGCACAGAAGTATTCTGGCTATTTATGTGTTAGAATTTACACACACACACACACACACACACACACACACACACACACACACACACACACACACACACACACACACACACACACACACACACACACACACACACACACACACACAGCTCAGGTATGCCTTATCAAAAAGTCTAGTGCGATTGCAACTGCCCGATGGATGTCAGTTTTTACCTTTCATAAAATATTCACAGTTTCGCCGCAACGGCGAAGCAATGAATGCGATTCTAAATTACCAGCGCGTCGCTCGAGCCCAAAGGACGCACGAAAAGAACGCACACAAGACGAGCGCGAACTATCATGCGTCACAGCTCGACACTTGAAGCGCACTGCTCAAACATAAAGCAGGACGCACGAAACGAACGAACAGGTACACACAGGACGAGCGCGAACTAACTGTCACAGTTGTTACTTATTTCTGTTTGAACAGCGCGCTCCTTTCGCAAACGCGGCCGCTGCAGCCAGCGGAGCGACCTTCGTACTCTCTGTGACTTCAGCGCCGACATCGCGGGGAAAGCACAAGATATACAACCGCCCGCTCCACCCCCCCCCCCCCCTGGCCGCCCTCTTCTTTCCTCGAGATAAGCGCACGAAGGCGACCACGCCCTGTAGGGCGAAGAGCGACGGCGTTCGCAGGAGCGGATCGACGATCTTTAAAGCGCGCAACGCGCGCGCATCGCGACATCTATGTGGCGAATAAGAAAGCATGCTGAAGGAAATGGTGTATATAAATAGCTCGCCATTAGCAGGCTGAAAGACGGTGCTGTTGGTGGCGTAACCGTCTAACGCCGCGCGTTCCAAAGCGAGATTCCGCCCGTTCGATTCCGCGCGTCGGAAAGTTTTTCTGAATTATTTTTCTTTGTGGCTTATATATATATATATATATATATATATATATATATATATATATATATATATATATATATATATATATATATACACACATATAAGGTGCATGACGGCGGTGACGGCGGCGGCAAAAATCAGCCGAGACTGTCCATATAATTGCTATGGCAATAAAAAGCTTGGAGGACGCTTGAGCTTCGCCTTCAAGAGTAGAACGCGATAGCTAATCGGGCCCTGTTCGCATCTCCTTGTCAATAGCCTCGCTTCGCTTCTCGGTGGACACCTCAACCGTGCCGCAAAGAAAGGAACGTCTTTCGGCCCTTCAAGCTATCCTAGAATGCCTACTGCAAAAACAGTTGCGAAGTGCCCACTTGACGACATAATTCTTAATTTTGCGAGTTGGCGAGGTAAGGCAACACGCGCAGCTACGCACGTTGTTGATTGATGCCGTGGTTTATAATGATAGCTAATTGTGCCATGTGTGCTTTGTAATTGATCAGCCTTCATACCAACCACTCGTCGCGCAAATGGCGGATGGTGTGATTCTACGCTTTTGCCACGCAATATTACATGTGCTAATGACGCTCCTCGCACCACATAACATTCATGTAGTGTTTTTTTTTTTTTTTGAAGCAATTTCGTGCGCGGGCGTGGCTCTGTAGGACAAGAGCTGCTCGCCAGGCAGAAGTTTTGGGACCGAAGACTTTTATTATTATTTCTTTATTTGCATCTATCTCGAATTTTCGCTCACGGACAACGCTGATTTTTCTCTCACAACCAACGGCGCTGATACAAACAACGAAATATTTGCGAAACGAGCTCTTTAGCGCCGTCGCGTTAATATTCCACCAGTTTGCAAGATTCCGCAGCACTGTAATGTTTGACGGCGCGCACTAAGCAGAAGGACGAAGAGAACGTGCATTATGGACCTACACCAACCAACTCGGTCGCATATCCGCCGAACTAATTTACCAAATTCAGGACGGCACACGAACATCTTTTCGATGTCTACATTGCATCAGTTACTGACTCCACATAGACCGACATTCAGGAATACTAAAGGAGACTCCAGGTCACGTAGCCTCAGGCCGGAAGCCACTAATGCGTGTCCCCAGCAGCAGCAGCAGTATATATAGACGAAGAAACGCGACCCGTGCTTGAACGTTACGTCATATATTGAACTCAAACGAACAAAACTGTGGCAGCTTTGCACTAGTAGTACCAAGCCTGAAGGAAGGGCGCAGCTGGGTGGCCTTCTTTGTTTCTCTTTATTTCTCCTTTATTTCTTCTCTTTCTCTCCGTTTCTTGCATCTCTTTCTTGTATCTGTTTCTTTCTATTTCTCTCTCATTTTATTTCTCGCTCTTTCTATCTTTAGTTCCCTTTTTTTCTCTTTCTCTTTCTGTCTGGCTCTGTGTTTTTTCTACCTCTTTTTCATGTCTCTTTTTTATCTCCGTTTCTCTCACAACGTTTTCTGTGTTTCTATTTTTTTACAACTTTATTCCCTTTATTTCTCTCTATTTTCTCTTCCTCTTTCTTTCTATCGCTTCCTTTCTCTCTCCCTATTTCTCTCTTTCTTTCTCTCTGCTTTCTATCTCTTCATTTCTACCTATTTCATTCTCTCTCTCTTTTTCACGTGTTCGTTTGAAACTCGCACCTGCGGTACACGGTGGTGGGGCTTGCCCAATACCTGTGGCGCATACCCACCTGAGGAGTTTTACACGACCGAGCACAACTTAGAGATAGCTTAAAGAGGCCCTTTTTTGAACACTTTTTTGAAGCGCCTACATCGCTGCCGACCGCATCAACGCGCAGTGGCGCTCGCCAGAACTATTGCGAGCGGAAATGACGGAGTAGAGCGCAGGCCTGTGATTGCATAAATGTAACGTTAGAAGTCATCGCGGCATTGCATCAAAAAAGGGGTTATTATTGTTTCTTTAGCATGCTTTTTCACTGAGCGACGAATAGACCAACGCTCTGAGACTTTTTCAGTTTGAAAACTGCAGCGCCGGGCAATGACTGCACCGAACACCACGGCGCTGAAGGAAACGTGCGGGAGATGCTCCAGGCGCCGTTGTTTGCAGCAACTGAAGGGGGAAAATGTGAGAGCGTTGATATAGACGCCGTCAGAACAAGAAACATTATTAAGACTACAAAACACGATAGAGGCGTTCGCGAGCTGCCTCGTTTCGCACGTGCGGTTCACTCTTGAAGCACCACGTTGTTTGTTGCTATCGCAACGGCGTCATCAATACGTTGGAAAGAACGGGAAAAATGGCATGCAAGCTTCCCGTACGTAGGAGTTTTCAGCTCATGCCATTGGCGGCGCCTTGCAACGTCAATGGGGAGTGAAATGTGATCAAGTGACCCCGCGAAGATCGAGTTGAGGGTAGGTGTCCTTTTGATTGTGTTTCGAATTTTCTAGGCTGAATAACTTCGCACTGCGTGCCCCTATAGCTTCCGTTCTTGCTACACTAATTTCTTCAGCCTTCAGGCTACACAGCCCGCATGTAAAAGATGTAAAACAATCAGGTTTGAAAAGTGTTGGATGACCCATTTGAACAGCTTCACTGCAAAGAGAATGAAGAGAGCGCGTGCAGGTTCATGGTGATGACATTTTTTTTTTGCGAAGGAGCTCAAGCTACCGACAGCTTAAACAGATTCGCTGTTAAGAAGAAAAGGTAGAATTCAAATGTTACGCAACTTCGGGCGCTGAAGATGGCCCAGAAGACTGCGCTCAAACACTGTCCGCACGCACTCCGTTGGAGCTGTGCTCGAGGTCTGCCCAGCGCAATTCAACGGGTCCTTTATAACCTTGGCATGGTTTACGAACACTATAAACATATTACTTTACTTTCTTTGTTGGGCTTAGCGATGTACTCTTAATATTTCTCGACAATAAATCACCGGAAACTAACAGCGGTTTGTTTTCTCAAGCGTTCGGTGGTCCGAATGAACCACAGGTACTGGCACCTGTTGACGTTGCCAGATTTATTATGGCTACGTCAGCACCACGGTGTAAGATATATACTTATTAGGTGAGGACACTCGCGAGACGCGATCGACCAGATAAAGTAACGACGCCGAGAGCCCGTCGGACACGTCGGACCGCTGACGGCAGCGGAAAGCTACCGGCGGGATGATGCAACTTCAACACAAAAACGCGTTCCCGTAGCAACTGGCGCTTCGCGGGAAATCTGAATTTCCTAGTCAGCGAACGCGGCTACGGCACGCCAGCTACTCCAAGTTAGAAACGCATACCGCGTTTTTCACGAGCGAAAAACAAGACATGCAGCGGACGCCGGCGTTGCCGCCGACTGCGTCGGTTGCTATAGCAACGGTGCACAAAGCATTTTCTCTCTTTAAGTTGCGTCTTCCCGCCGCTAGATACCCGCTGCGGTCACCGGACCAACAGACGCGCGCCGTTGTTACTTTATCTGGTCGATCGCGCTCTGCATGCAAGCCGAGAAGTGTCCACACCTAAAGAGTATATATCTTACACCGTGGTCAGCACGTACCCGGAAAGACGGCGAAGACAGCGCGAGCGCATGCAGCTCGAACCGGTGTGTATGCCACTACGTCATTTCAATTCCTCGATCATGGTGCTGTCGCTACAAGTGTTATGTCAACGGCGGCTATATGCCCACAAAGCGCAATATACACCGAACTAGATCACCAATTAGCGATGCGGCGAACGTGTTTCGTCCCATGCTGGGTATATTTCACACGAATTCGATACGTGGCCGCAGCATATGAAACTAATAGCGACGCTTCTGACGCCTTCTATCTCGCATCGTTAAATTCATTTCGCTTTACTTCAGACCACTGAAGACGATATTTAGGCTAGCTGCTGTGTTATTTTAACTGTTTTAGGTTTCGGGCTTCGGTTCTAATGCAGCAACCACTTCCTGTACTTTATCACCCCATGTGCTTGTACCTCTACGTATAGCTACAGGTACGAGCCGAAGCACCCATTGGTATTTTCTTGCGTTACACCTCGTGAGCGATTCGGGAGTGGACGGGCGGGGGTACACATCACGAAACACTACAGAGTGAACATATGCGAATACCCACCACCCCACGCCAAACTAAACAAGAAACAGGAGGTTGCCCGGATACCACTACAGACACATCCGAATCCAGCGATTCTTCGTCTCTACTATTCATACATTTATCTGTCCGACGAGTGTAAAGCGTGCGGAGCCAGAGCGACGCTACAGCACATGATGTGAAAGTACACCGGTACAGTAATTGTGGTGGGGCTGCAAAAATAAGCAAAAAAATATAAAATAAATGCCCCAGCCAGCGCTACAAACTATAGCAGGCTAAGTACACCGGTACAGCAGGAGTACCCTACGAACGGGGTAGATGTGGCAGTGGCAGTCTCGAGCCGCGGCGCGCGATGGGAGGCGGCCCTGCTAAGCCACCACCTCCCCGATCAACTGTGGGCCGCCCGGCACGCTGAGGCAGCCGCCGTGTCCTAGGACTCGAGGCCGTCACCTAGGCGGCCTAGGCGGGGGTGGTTGTGGCCCCCCCCCCCCCCCCTCGAGCAATGTCGCCGGACATCTTCAATAATGCTTTCACCCACTCCTAATTTTTCAGTAAAAAAATGGAATAACTTATTGTCGATAACATTGTTGAGGTAAATGATGCAGGACATTACTGAAGGTTTCAGTACAATCATTGCCCGTTATTTGCAACGCGCTCATTTTTTGCGGGGCTATATATCGAGAGTTCTGAAGGTCCATGCCTGCACACAAAACGTATGACTTAAAGCACAGGAAAATGAAAGCAATTGTTCGGCGTTTTTTGTGAACTCCCTGTAAATGAACTTATTCTGTTCGCGTAAATAGTTGTCTCATGTATGGATATGATATGTCACGTTTGTCAATAATTGTTCACAGTGGGGGAATCGCCATGCTTTTTTGAAAACACAAGATTTATGGAGTTTCGCACGTACACGAACCAACATCCCCTAAATTTTCTCCTTTGACCATGAATGTATTCACCACTTTCCGAAGTATGTGCTGTACTCATAACGCTAGCGTAGAATTGTCATAAATTACACGCTTCCTTTTTTATTTGTCTTGGCGCAGCCAGCCCGTCATCGACAGAGAACGTGACGCCCCATATACAGGGGAGCGCGACTCCGGCTTAGTGTTCCTGCGCATACGCTCCAAGCACGCTACCTCGGAGACCCCAGCTTGCTGCGAAGGTGAGCCTTGCTATTTATTTCCGGGACCATTTACACATTTGGCTGGCCGTGTCATGCGGTATATAGTTTCCTGGTCAGCGCTGGCAGGAGGGCGTGAGTTTTTGTAGTTTTGGTTTACGACAACAGTGATTTCGAATGTCGGACGACTCGCCCATGTGAGGCGCAGGCGAAATGTGGTGCTTTCAGTCAAATTTTGGATTGATTCTTGGATGTGAATGTTGTTTTAGGCCATCATGACATACTGTTTCTCGCCATATAGGTTAGTTCTTTGTCTTTAGATGCTAGTGCCTCTAGTATCCAGCAATGACAGACTTTGTCAGGGCCCACGTGGTGGGGGCTTCATGCAGAGGCAAATAACTGCTCGAATCCGGTGGTAGAGCTTCAAATAAGGCGAATAAATAAGCTCAATTACAAACAGATGTAATAAAATTTGACTGCGAAAGGGTGCCTCAGACGTTGGTGTTTGTTTAACTCATATATAGTATAGTATAGTATAGTATAGTATAGTATAGTATAGTATAGTAGTATAGTATAGTATAGTATAGTATAGTATAGTATAGTATAGTGTAGTATAGTATAGTGATCTACTATTTCGAGTCAAATAAGGGTGGTTGTCAACACCTTTCACGAGGCGTGGTATCGAGGGAACCTGCTTCTGAAACATGAATATGGAGGCTAGAACTAAAGGCACGCAAAGCCTCTCAGTAGTTCCAACCTCCAAGAAGAAGTGTTTGCGCATGCTGTATTGCAAGGTTTATTTATTAACTGCGCCTCTTACGCCTCCGAAATAGCGAGCGTCTCATTGAAAAAAAATCTTGTTGTTTCGTACGATGGCAAAAAAAAACAACAATGCATTTAAGTTATGCAAATCATCCTGAAGTATTAGTGCACAAACGGTCCTATGACTTGAATAAAAAGCGTATTGTTCCAGAAAAGGCACTCTTCATGTAAGTAACACAACTGCAGCTATGTGGGAAACGCCACTGTGAATACAGTTTACTCATTAGGGCGCGAGGCGAGCTTGCGTGCCCGTACGGCTTGTTCATATTTGGTAATCATCGAAGTTGGCTGTCACTGTGGTCGGGCTTACTGCTTTTGTCTAGGCTGCTCTTCAGGCTAGCCAGCTTTCGAACCCCCACGATCCTGATGCAACACGCAGAGAAAGAAATGCAAAGAAAAAAAAAAAAGGAAGGAAGTACGCAGGTTGAAAAGCCGGCTTAACTTGGAGTAGCCGAAGAAGCCTCGACTACGGAAGTGTGTGACTCATTTCCGGTTTCGTACGCAATGATAACGAATCGCACTAGCCTGGCTTATTCTCGCTCTGTCTCTGTCTGCCGTTCACCCTAGCGTGGGCGGCTTTGTCTGCAACAGGGTTCGAGAGTTCCCGAAAGGGAAGCCGTGGGTCCTCAGGACTGGTATTGGATTGCAATAAAAAAAATGCGTGTATTGGTGAACGAGTCTTCTGGTGGGCAGCGTTGTTACGTTAAAGGTTAGCTTTTCTTGGAAGGCCAGTGCTAGGTCCCGTCTCGAGTGCCGGGCTCCTTGGCTGCGGTGTCTGCAGCTCGGCTAATTGTGTTTTCCAACGACGACAGGGCGCTCAAGTTCGAGGCTTATTGTCAATTTGCGCGTCGGATAAAGATGTCTCTAGAAGGTTATTTCTAATGAGAAATAGTCCGCTAGAAATCCTTGCACGGTCGTTGGCACACGAGAACTTGATGAGTGCATAAAATATAAAAATATATCCGTTGCAAGAAAAAAAAAAGAAGAGATAGTGAGGTCATAGGACGATGTAAATTGGTTATTAACGGCGTGGGCGCGCAAGGGTGACTGGAGTGAACGTTTCGTTAGGCAGCAAATGCTGTCCTTGTCTGGAGGGCAGCTGTTAACCCCGTAGGCTTAGTTTTCACGGGAAACATGAAGCTAGCGGAGATAGGCTTTGGACAATTGAACGACGGGTTTCAAAAAGGATTACGTGGTATCAACACAGGTCTGGTTTAGAGCAACAGCGTCACTACCAAAAAGAAGTATAACGAGTACAAATTCTTGCCTTGTCGAAAGTACGAGGGAGCGCAATGAACCATATAAAAAGTAACTGCTGAACTATTGAAAGGCGAAGAGAGAGAGAGAGAGAGAGAGAGAGAGAGACAAAAACAAGAGAGAAGGGCAGGGAGGTCAACCGGAATTATAACATGCGGTTTGCTACCTTACACTTGGGGGAGGGAAAAGAAATATTGAAAGAAGAGCGGATAGCAAACAATAAAGAAAAAGAAGGGAAGATGCGGAGCGGGAGTACCTCTCCAAGAAAAGGCGAAAAAGTAGGGAGTTTTAGCTTGTAACGTATACTTCTTTACGTTACCGTTACCGGATTACGTTTACCGTTTTACCGGAACTCGAGTTTTAGTAAAGTTTTTTAGCTGCCCAAACGTAAACCTTTGCGTACGTACGTAAACCTTTACGTTTGCGCAAACCACTAAATGGTGATGACAACTGTATTTAAACTGCATTTAAACTACATTTAGGTTAGATAATATTGAATTACGCTGCGGAAAAATAATAAGAGAGGTTTTTAGCGTGTGCAGTATCCCGGTATAAGCGAAGGGGTGTAGCAATACCAGGTTACCGGGCGATGGTGTCGACATCTTGTGACGCTTCTCGCAATCACAATCATGAACACGTTTGTTTTCGCTTAGTGTTCTTGAGGGGAAAAAATGATTAAAAAGGCAACTCATTCGTAATAATGCCGCTTCAAGGCATTTACATTGGTAGTAGAATGCCCGATGTTTCTGCAATAACAGTTTTGTGCTCGCCTGGTACACCTTGGTCCCGCTAGATGGCGCCACCTATCCAGCCTGTCAGCGTCTTTAGTTTTTTCACGTTTGCGGATTCGGTATTCTACGTCGCTCTAGCCTCGGTAATGCGGCTGAAATAAGGTGATCGTAAGTGGCGCTCGCACTTCAGCTTATTTTGACTCGGCGGCTGGAGTCTCCGCGAAGCGGATATCGCGAGTAGCCACGAACGACGGTGGATTTGCGAGATAGGGCCGTAAACGTAAAGCCTATCCGGCGAGTAGTTTACGTTCCGTAAACCTTTACGTTCCGTAAACGTTCGCGCATGCGCAGATTCCATCCGGTATCCGGTAACACGGTAACGTAAAGAAGTATACGTTACAAGTTAAAACTCCCTAGTGACTGCCAGTGCAGCTTCTACAAAAGAGCTCTCGACAAGCATGTCAGAAATAGCATTATCGGACGAAAGTGCTGTCATCAACACTCTAATGACGATACAGAATTGTAGCAATAGAGAAGAAACTGGAAGGAGTGAGCTTCATTTAAGGTCCTCCCCCTCCCTCTCTCCCCTTAACACACACGAAAAAAAAATACATTACACATTGTATAGGGACGAGAATTTCCCATCTGTGAGAAATCTAGAAATGTAACAATTTGGAATGAATGAGACAAGTAAAGAAGACCATGCTAATAACAACATACCCCAAGGCTGTAACATAAAAGGAACACTAACAGAAAGGTGGTACAGATAACCACAACATATGTACGCTGCAATTGTTTCTTGTCAACTTGCTCTCTTTATGCTGTCGTACTAAATGTTCTAGCTTAGGAGAAACTGTTATGATAATAAGAAGCGAATATATAAAGAAAACACTTAACGAAATACCGAGAACATAAGAATAAGACTAGTGAACGATTCAGAACACCACACGCGCTCCACTATGGGAGAGTGAACAGTCAGCCTAATAGATAAAAAAAATCAAGGAAGCAATGTCACCATAGCGGCCTAAAAGATAATGTATTTGGAGAATTATTTTCACCTATATGATTGCTGAACAGGTAGGAGTATGGATGTAAAGAATGGCACTGTAACCACTTTGTTTGTTAAAAAAACACACACACTGGAACATACATTCATGTGACTAGCAATAGTGTCGTGGCCCCAGTTTATATTAGTACCGAAATATTCAATCATAGATCAATTTTGCAAAGTGGACCTTCAAGTAACCCCTTTCGCTGATCGAATATTGCCGGCGGGATAAAAAGAAAGTGGCTTACCGATTCAATTTCATTACAAGTGTAGCAGAGTAGCGAGGTAGCCAGAGAAGCTCTATCTAAGTAAAAGCAAATTTGAAGGAAGCGAAAGCCGTGATTAGATATAAACACCTTCCAACTACCAAGTAACGCCACTGCTTATTACAGAAAAATCAGAGACGTTCAATATCACGAGGTTTCTTCATCGTTACTTCGTTTTATTCATTTGGTAATTTTTTTTTTACTCGACGCTGTCAACAGGAATCGCAGGTACACTTAGAGTGTCGTTGAAGCCACTGTTTTATCAAGTGGAGTCGTCTTCGCCACTCTCTCGTATAAAAATCCCGTTGTGAAAATATGTGGCCTCCTTGTTCAACAACTTTTCATCACTACGAGCCTCCAAGTTCCCCTGAACTCTTCTGTCGTGCTTGGAAGTCTCACTCAGACATATTCTGGATATTACATCCGCCATTTAACTTAGATATAAATACGGCTGTCCTTGTACCCATAGTAAATGAATTCTTTCTTTTTTGTAAGTATGCTGAGAGAGACCAGATAATAGAACGCTTGAAAATTTGTTGCCCCCTTTTCTTTTTCTTTTTTTGCTGTCTTGCATTCGTAATGAGTCAGACAAGTGTATGCGAACTGGAAGAGGGATGAGCAGCCGACGAACTTGCTCACTAACGGTTGCCTCTGACTTCACTGCTTTTTAAGCAAGCAAGCTCAAAATTTCCAGCTTGTGTTTAGCGAGCCTACCCTAACAAAAAAGCCGAACATTGCGCATAAATATTTAAGTGCGTTTAATGTATTAGGACAACAATCATAACACATTTTCTTCCTACAGGAATTATAGAGACAACGCAAGCGAATGTTCAGTCTAATCATTTTAATCAGTGACCTCATGCTTAGAGCAATATACTCGTATACGACCAATAACGCTGTGAACTTTATCTCGTAAAGTCATCGAATACATTACCATCGCTGTAAATCCTTCGTGTGTAAGGCGAAATTGCTAACTTTTTTTTATTTGTTCAGAAACATTACGAAAACAATTGTTGTAGCTGCGCAGACGGGACGTTGATGTACTTATTTTAGATAGGCTAAGCTTGTTGAAAACAGTTTTCTGGTACATGGCACTGGCGTAGCTAGGAGAGGGGGGGGGGGGTTAAGGAGTTCTATTCCTCCCCGAAAATTTAAAAATTTTCAATTTTTCGTGTGCATGTATACACGCGAACATATAAAAGCACGCACAAACATACGTAATGTATGGTTGAGCCCCTCCGCCCCCCCCCCCCCTCAAAAAAAAAAAATGGGCAGATCCCACGCCTTGTGGGAATCGGTATCATGCGAAGCAGTCAGCGAGTATGCTGCATTTTTTGGCTTTGAGCCAAGCTTTACGAGGGATCGGCGTGTTTTTGTAAGTGTCGTAGTTGTGTGCACAACGTGGGCTTACCAGGCACGTCGACAACACTCGCGATTAAAGGGTAACTTATGGTCTGATGTAACGTCAGCACTCACGTTAGAGCACATACGTCAGTATTATCGAAACTAAATGCACTTTACAGTGAGATTATGTGACTATCATGCGTAACTTTCGTTAGCCTATCCTTCTGGGTCGAGCGACGCTTGAATTTAGCTTGCTGAATTATAGGAATACAAATGTAATGCTTATTGACTGCTATAAAAGCGGAGCCAACACTGGAACCACAGACGTTAACCTGACATTACGCCTGTGTTGTAGGAGTACATATGTAGCGTTTATTGCTTTGTTGTAAAATTACATAGCCAGCACCACAACTACAATTGATGTTGCACCGATATTACGCCTGCATAGGGTGTTTTTCCAAAGCAGTTTCTAGACCTGGCGTGGCTCTGTGGTAGACTACCTGACTGCCACGCTGAATGCTTGGGTTCGATTCCTGCTGGGATCGTAATTTTAATCTTTGCATTCGTCGGGTCAACGCTCTGGCATTTAAATTACCAATATCTGTTCTCGCCGTTCCTGGGTACATATAAACTGTCAATCACCTGCGGCGCATACCCGTACAGCGTGGCCCGTGTTAAATGGGCATGTTGCACACGTGTCTGAGGAAAAGGGTTTACAACGTACGCGACAGGATTTTCACGGTATTCGTGTCATGACCAGGCCGTCAGATTCGTCAAATCCTCTTACCCTCCAATGCCAATTTTGGACTTTACCAAGATAAGGAGGCGATCACGAAAGCACCCAGACGTAGGCGGCTAGATAGATAGATAGATACGTAGATAGAAACGCTCAAAGTGCCGCTTCGCTAAAAAATGCTCCGCACTTAAAAAGATTTCTTGAGAAGCAAACTAGGACGCGTATTTCATCTATTTTGTTTATCTGTACCTATGTAGACCATATTTTGAGCCTATCGAATAGGCCTACAATTCGTGCAGTGGTAATTTACCTGATTATCACTAAGCCAAGAACATTCGCATTCCTTAGGTCAGACCATACGACATCATATCGTACATTTATTAACCGAACACAAGATAAACAAGAAAATTGATCGATGCTATGTGAGCTGTGCAAGTCATCTCGTAAATAGATAACTGTTGGAATATTTGAAACCAGCCTTTTTTAACTGGTATTCCCTATTTAGCGGAAGATACATCAAAAGTGGAAGGAAGGAAGGAAAGAGAAAGGCAGGAGGTTATCAGAAAAGCATCTGGTTGGCTACCCTACGCCGGGGGAATGGGAAAGGGGAATAGAAAGGAGAGAGAAACGAAGAAAATGAGTGGTGAAGTCACTGACCATTGGATATGACCGCAGTGGTGACCAAGGGGTTAGAACGTCCGCCTCCAGTGCGGGAGGCGTTGTGTACAATTCCCAGTGCCGCCGGGCGCCCACTCCTATGGGGGAGGGGTATCCCTGCCTGGCGCTCATTTGTGGGTGCTCCCTTGTCTGCCCTTATTTCTCAAGAAGTGTGCCTCTCCTTCTCTCCACATTCTGTCACTCCCCCTGACCCAACGTCTCTGCGCCGTGCTCTCTTATGGGTTGCAGAAGTGAGTGGTCTTCCTATCCTCAAACCACTACTTCTACTTCATATGCGGCTGTCTTCAATTTGCTTCAGAAAGACAAACGCTTTGTAACGCGTTGCGACAACAGAACGATCGACCGCTTTTCGCGCAGGTACCGCTAGAGCACCGTCCCCAGCGCTCATCGGGCCACAAGGCCTTGAAGAAACTTTTGGGCTTCTTGAGGCTAATGCGAACGCCTTCGACCAGTGGTGGAATCCTAAGTTGTTTCCAAAAAAATAAAAGAGAGCCCATGTGATGATGAACGTGGAACAACACAATAATCAGCGTAGAAATGGGGACGTTACCCTATTTACTACGAACAGAATAATTTTATCAAAGAAAATCACCGAATTGATGCTTTCGATGTCACGTTCTGTGGAAGATGACAAAAAGGAACGAGTGACTTATAGGGAGAAAGTTGTAATTCGATCTCGCGGTCTCGATTTCGAAATTCTTTGCTGAACAATTCTGTCTAGCGGGGAAAAAATGAAGGGGATGGGGAGATGAAGGCGCAGTAGCGAATTCCTTTCTGTCGATCTCTCTCTTTTGTTCTCGTCGTCGCTTGCCATTCCACTCATTATTCTTACGGCAGTACGATGGTCGGGGGAGCGAATCAAAGCCTCACCCGAACATTCTAGGCCATCTGATCTATCTCTGTGCAAAGCAGCAAGAAGTCGAAATTGTGTCTTCGGGATCTTCGACGTGGAAAGCAATTAGAGGCGCGAACTAGCGCTGGTCGCCAAGGCAGAACACAGGGAGGGAGTTGCGGAAACCGCCGCTTGTCAGAGAGAGAAGAAAGAAAGGTGCGAGAGGAAACCGAAACGCAGAAAGCGGGAAAACACGTCGTTTAGTGTCACCGAGCCTTCCTCTGCCCGTGAAGCGAGGCCCTCTATTTCTTGGCGCTTCCTGTTTCCTGCTCGGATTCGCCGCAAGGGAAAAGGAGCGCTCGGACACCGTGCGACCGCGCAGTGATGAACCTGTTTGTTTGTGCGTACTTGCGAGTACGCGACAGTGCTTCCGAGATGCGGAGAGTTCATAGCACACCGAGAGCAGGCCTCGAACGGTTCGATCGAACGGATGGCTTCCCTTGAATGGAGATCGAGGGAAGAAGGATGGCGGACGGGGAGGCGTCCGCGAGCCGCTGGTGCGCGGTTCCGTGGCTAACGACCTGGAAACGCGTCATTTCTCACCCTGCTTTGAAGTCGCACCAGGCAGGCCGCTCGGAGGGAGTAATGTGAATCGAGCTGCCCTCTATTTGTCTAGAGTTTATTTTTTTATACATTTCAAACACCGCAGGACTCTCCAATAAAAAAAGCGTGAGGAATAAAACAGCAAGGAGAGCGAGGGAACTTGAGAAGCCAACGGCGCCGTTGAGAACGATGATGTCTTGCTTCACTCGCGGCGATACGTCAAAACGGCGATGCCAGTTTTATCGATTTGTAATAAACGCAACAATAACAACACCGACAAGTTTGGTGTGGCAGCGCCAACTGTGGAAGCTCTGCAGCGTTCTGTTGCTGAAAATGAGCTGATGGCATTCCGATAAAGGCGAAATGCAAAATGTACGTGTAGTTAGATAGATAGATAGATAGATAGATAGATAGATAGATAGATAGATAGATAGATAGATAGATAGATAGATAGATAGATAGATAGATAGATAGATAGATAGATAGATAGATAGATAGATAGATAGATAGATAGATAGATAGATAGATAGATAGATAGATAGATAGAGTTGGGAAAGGAGGAGACGTTAACGGAAAAATAAGTATTTTGCTACTTACTCGACATTGAATGTGGGGGGAGGGGGGTGTTGGGGATGTAGGAGACTGCGGACTCGGGGATGGTTATTGAAGGGTCTTTATTAAACTACGCGACCCGAAAACAAAGGGCCCCAGGCCCGATTGAGTATACAAGCGGTTTTCCGAGCAGCTTGACTCGTTGGCTGCCGGAGGTGGACTCTCCTTGCCTCGTCGACGCTCTCTCCCTTCCACGACGATCACGTGACCCCGGCCGCGGCTTCCAGGCGCCAGCTCCTGGGGTCGAAGGTCGAACACATCGACGCTTGGTTCCAAAGCAAGGGGCGCGATGACAGGCAAACACCTCTCGTCCCCCCGTAACCGTTCCAGGGAAGAGCCGTGGTCTGTTCACTATCAGTTTTACGACCGACGCGGCGGTCTCAGGCTCGCGGGGTGCGCGGAAACGGCGTGAAGGCATCTCGGGCTTCAACACCGATATATCTTGAACGGAGAGTCCGCGAAGCTGCTGTCACGCAACAAACTCCTCCCCCCGATGAAGTCCTTCGTCGAGGCTGCTTCCGCCGATGCAGGGTCGAAAGAAGGAAACACGAGTGTATGTTGCAGAAACACTGCTCTTCACACACACGCACGAGCACCAACACACACATTCGCAAACGCTCGGGACTGGCAGCGCTCAAACGACCTGGCTGCCAGACAGTTTACTGAGACCTCTTGGTCGTTTTTTTTTTCTTATTTTTCTTTGGTGTATTCGGCTCTCGACTAAGAAGACATACCATAGGGCCAGGTTACACAAAAACAGGTGGCCGTTCCACAGAATTGCCCTCAAGCCACTTAGAACCCTCGACTCAAACCATCTGCGTTTTTGTTCGCACTTCCCTTTCTGTATTTAACTTCGAAGTTGAACTCTTGCAGAATAAGGCTCCATCTCAGTAGCCGGCCGCTTTTTCCCGACATTTCTTTAAGCCATGACAGGGGGCAATGATCAGTCTCTACCACAAATTTGGTCCCCTCGAGATAACAGCGCAGTTTTTGAATCGCCCAAACAATACACAGGCACTCTTTTTCCGACGTGCTGTAAGCCTCTTCCCGCGGGGTCAATTTCCGACTGAGGTACAGCACGGGGTGTTCTTCACCCTGCTCGTTTATCTGAGAAAGAACGACACCAAGACCACGATTACTAGCGTCGCACTGGAGAATGAATTTGCGACTGAAATCAGGTGAAGCCAAGACTGGTCCTAGGGATAGAGCGTTCTTCAATTTCAAGAATGCTTCCTCTTTTGCATTAGTCCAAGTGACCTTTTCCGGTTCCATCTTCCTCAAACTATCCGTTAGAGGACTCGCGAGTTGGGAGTAGCTCGGTATATAATGTTGATAATATCCGGCCATTCCCAGAAATGATCGAACATCTTTCTTCGTCACGGGCTTCGGAAAGTTTAGTATTGCTGCTACCTTCGCTTTCATCGGCTCGCGCTTTCCGCGTCCTATCTCGTGACCCAGGTAAGTGACACTGGTTCGCCCCAACTGGCACTTCTCTGCCTTTACTGTCAAGCCTGCTGCTCTGAATCTATCAAGCACTTCCCTCACGTGTTCCAAGTGGGAACTCCAGTCATTCGAAAACACAGCTACATCGTCCAGGTAGGGCAATGCGAATTCACTAAGTCCCTCCAGTACCCGGTCCATCAATCTTGAGAAACAAAATGGTGCGTTCTTGAGGCCAAAACTCATTGTCACAGGTTGAAAAGTACCGAAAGGCGTTATAAAAGCTGCATAGCGACTGGCTCTTTCGGTTAACGGTACTTGCCAGTAGCCTCTCACTAAATCAAAAGTAGATATAAACCTTGCCTTGCTAACCAGCTCCACTCTTTCTTCAATGTTCGGCAAAGGGTAAACCTCGTCCTTAGTGATCGCATTTAACTTTCTGTAATCCACACAAGGTCGTGGATCCTTTCCCGGTACTTCTACCAACATCAACGGAGAGCAGTAATCGCTGCTTCCTGGCTTGATCACTCCTAGTTCAAGCATGCGGCTGATCTCACTTTTCATAATCTCTTGATTCCTTGGTGACATGCGATAGGCTTTAGATGTAAATGGAACTTCTGATGTTAGTTCAATGTCGTGTGTCACCAAGTGTGTCCGTCCCAGCTTCTCCGTGAAGCATTCGAGGGAGTCCTCTATGACTCTCCTTAAATCCTCAATTTGTTCATTGTTCAGCTCACTCTTATCCACAGAGTGTGCGATGATTTGTTCTACAGTCGGAGCCATTTCGCAGAGTAAGGAAGGCACCTCCGTAGTAACGTCCTGAGAGTGATTCAAGGCAATGCTCACCATCTCCCTCCTTTCAAAGTATGGCTTTAACAAGTTCACATGATAAACTCGCTCTTCCTGCCTCCGTCCAGGTAACCTTACCAAGTAATTTACCTCAGAGACGCATTCTATTATCTCAGCCGGTCCGTCCCAGAGGACCTCGAGCTTGTTCTGCCTACTCGGGCGCAATATCATCACCTTGTCGCCAACTTTGAATGTCCTCTTTCTCGCAGTCTTATCGTAGTAGCGCTTCGCCGCTTTCTGCGCTTCCTCCAAGTTGGCCTTTACAATTTGTCGAGTCTCATTTAATCTTCCCATTCGTTCAACCACATATTCTACCACACTCTTATCAACCCGTTTGTCTTCCCAAAGTTCCCGAACTAGCTGCAATGGGCCCCTAAGGTTTCTCCCATACACGAGTTCTGCGGGTGCAAACCCAGTCCCTTCGTGCGGCACAGTGCGCAAAGCGAAAAGCGCGCCTGGAAGACAACAGTCCCAGTCTACTTTTCGCTCATGGCACAACGCTCTCAGCACTTTCTTAAGCACAGCGTGCCATCTTTCGACACTGTTGCTTTGTGGGTGATACACGGAGCTGTGTAAAATTTTGATTCCGCATTTCTCAAGAAATGTGGTCGTAAGTGCACTTGTGAAAGTCGTCCCTTGGTCTGATTGTATCTCCGCTGGGAAACCAAGGCGAGAAAACACTGTCAATAGGGCATCTACTACCTGCACTGAAGTAGCCTCTCTTAGCGGTATGGCTTCAGGGAATTTTGTTGCTGGACACAACATAGTCAATATGTACTTGTAACCAGCCTTGGTCTTAGGTAGGGGTCCAACAATATCAATAACAACCCTTGAGAACGGTTCTGAAATTATAGGCACCTTCACCATTGGGGCCTTCCTTTTGTCGTTGGATTTACCCATCTTCTGACACGTCTGACATGTTCGGACGAACTCCTGTGCATCTCTAAAACAACCTGGCCAGTAGAATTCCTGGAGTAGCCTCTTTTTAGTTTTGTTCACTCCGAGGTGCCCTGCCCACGGGTGATCGTGGCAAAGACTCAGCAGATCCTTCCGATAATCGGCTGGAATTACTATCTGATCAAAGCTTCTGCCTCGTTTGTCTTTGTAATGTCGATAAAGGATACCATCCCTTTCCCTGAACTTAATGTTACTCGATGAGACGCCTTCGCCTAGGCTACTGCACACGACCTTAAGCGTAGGGTCGTTTTTCTGTGCCGCCCTTAGTGTATCCCGACCAACATTCAGTAGTTTATGTAGAGAAGGCGCAGTTGGTCTTACCAAGGAGCCTTCGTCCTCGGTTTCGGTGAGTCTTTTACGCCCAGCGCCTTTCTGCGGGCGCTCTGCTTCTGCATCAATTTGATCTTTTCCGGCACTCACAGGTACCTTGACCTCCGTCTGCTCCGCTACGTTTCCCCCAATTACTGGTTTTTCCAGTTCAGGTTCCTCTTTCCCGTCTGAATAACGCAACTGCACTGAAAGCTGTCTGGCTTTAGATCGCGTCAGCGCAAGCACCTGTGCATCCACGTCAGCAAACTTTTTTCCCTGCTCATTCAAAAGCGACTCGGATTTATTTGAAAAAAGGTATGGATACCCCTCGGGCAACGCTTTTGATACCGCTGCCACAGTTTCTAAAGTACCGAATGGCCCCTCAATGTGAACTTTTGCCATTGGCAGGCACACGGAGTCCTCACTGACTGCTTGACGTATCCAAGCGCATTCAGAAACATAGTCCTTACTTGATACGTACTTTGGGTGGACCACGTCCATGGTGGCCGCTGAGTCCCTAAGTACTCTACACTTCTGGCCATTTACAACTAGATCTTTGGTGTACGGTTTTAGTAGCTCGTTGTTAGTGGGATCACTGCTTATTATGGTCGCGAATACACGCTTTTCCTTTCGGCAATTTCTGGCAAAGTGACCCGCTTCTTTGCAAATGTAACAAATGGTTGGCCGTCTCTTTTCCAATTCCTCTGACTGACGCTCTGGCCCCTTTCCTCGGACTTCCTGTTCTTTGTTCACGCTAGCAGTAGGTTGCGATGAATTTAGCTGCCCTTTGCCCTCTCTTTCCCGCATATCTCGCGGTCCTTTATAATAAGGCTGCTGCCCAGGGTGAGCCTTTCGATAGCCCTGACTGCTTAGGTTAGTCTCTTTGAGGCCACGACTCGCCACATACTCATCCGCAAGTTGCCCTGCCTTCTTCACACAGACGCCAACTTGTCTGTCTCTCACCCAAAGGCGTATGTGGTCCGGCAAGCACTCATAGAACTGCTCGAGACAGATTAAATTCTGAAGCTTGCCGAAGTCGCCCTCTGCACCAGAGCCCTTTATCCATTCGACCAAGTTATCAGTAAGGCTGCAAGCAAATTCAACAAAGCTTTCATTCGCTTTTTTTCTTCCTGTTCTAAACCTTCTCCTAAACTCTTCGGTGGAGAGCTTATACTTGGAGAGTAGGCTTGACTTCACCAAATCATAGTCGCCTGCTTCACCAGCGCTAAGACGAGCAACAACTTGTGACGCCTCCCCCGGAAGCAACGCAAGCAACCTTTGTGGCCAAGTGTCGCGGGTGAATGAATGTCTCTCGCACATGCGTTCGAAATTCACAAGGTAAAGACCGATGTCATTCCCCACACTGAACGGCTGAAGCAAACTAGTCATCTTTACATGGTCGGACGAAGCGGCTGCCACACTCGCTCCCGACGCCAATCTCGCTTGCTCGAGCCTTATCCTTTCGAGTTCAAGCTCAATTTTCCTCTGTTCTCTCTCAAGCTCTAACTCAGCTTGCCTTTGTTCCCTCTGTTCTTTCCTTTCTCTAGCTTCTGCCCGTTCTTTCTCAATGCGGCATATCTTTTCCCATGCCTCTGCGATTTCGTCCTCTTCGAAATCAACTTCCTGAATTGCGCAGCGGATCTCGGGTTTCCTCATTTTCTGACTCACTTCCACACCGAGCTCTTCCGCCAGAAGCAGCAATTCGTCTTTTGTTAGCTTCCTTATATCCATGGTAAGCAAGAGCCGACTACACCAACTTTCGAAATAACCACACACCCTGTGGTGGCAAACGAAAATTAATGTGCCCGATTGAACCCGGTTCTAATCGTCTGGCAAACAGTGGTCGCTCAAGCACTCACCGATACCACGAGCGTGCGATGGCCTTGTCTCCCGGAGACGTTGCCTCATCTGCCGATCCCAGATCGACGACTTGCTCGTTGTGGAGCCTTCGCCGCTTGCCTCGTCTGCGTAGTGGAACCCGATGATCCCGGATCGTCGAAGTTCCTTCCCTTCAGCAGGTGTCCGCCAGCCTTCTTCTCATCCCGCCGCTGCCAACCAGTTTGTTGGGGATGTAGGAGACTGCGGACTCGGGGATGGTTATTGAAGGGTCTTTATTAAACTACGCGACCCGAAAACAAAGGGCCCCAGGCCCGATTGAGTATACAAGCGGTTTTCCGAGCAGCTTGACTCGTTGGCTGCCGGAGGTGGACTCTCCTTGCCTCGTCGACGCTCTCTCCCTTCCACGACGATCACGTGACCCCGGCCGCGGCTTCCAGGCGCCAGCTCCTGGGGTCGAAGGTCGAACACATCGACGCTTGGTTCCAAAGCAAGGGGCGCGATGACAGGCAAACACCTCTCGTCCCCCCGTAACCGTTCCAGGGAAGAGCCGTGGTCTGTTCACTATCAGTTTTACGACCGACGCGGCGGTCTCAGGCTCGCGGGGTGCGCGGAAACGGCGTGAAGGCATCTCGGGCTTCAACACCGATATATCTTGAACGGAGAGTCCGCGAAGCTGCTGTCACGCAACAGGGGGTAAGACAGAAAAGAAAGCGTGGAACTAAATCAGATGTGCAAAATATAATGGAGCTTCGCATTCCCTTGGATATACATAATCTATCTATGGGCGAATTAAAGGCAATAAAGCTATATTTACAAGCATTTTAGCGAAACAGAAGTGTTCAAAATTAGTTTAGAACATCCTTGTAATATGTTACTTTTTATGGCCCTGGTTTGTTAATCAGACGTGAAAACCCGCTCGCTCGCTCGCTCACTCACTCACTCAATCAATCAATCAATCAATCAATCAATCAATCAATCAATCAATCAATCAATCAATCAATCAATCAATCAATCAATCAATCAATCAATCAATCATGTCCGACAGCATCGCCGGTTCTTCAATACATTACACCTAGATTGAATGATCACTGCTTGAGTTAGTACGAGACTGCTGGGAAATGTACGGCAACAATACAGAAAATTCCCTTAGCTGCTTTATTTATTTGTAAGTTACCTGCAGTGGTAGCTCAGTGGCCATAACATATTGCTTACTGAACATTAGGCAACGCATTTTGTACTTGGCGACATCAGCAACATGTCGATAAGCCCGGAATGCAAAAACACTTCTTAAATTACGTTTGCGGAGGTGTTCACCTTCAGGTGGCGAAAAGTAATCGACATCTTTCCTCCCATGAACAGCGTTTCCATTGCCAGAACTTATACGTCCTAGCTCTAAACGTCATCACTTATATTAATAAAGCCAGTTATTTAGTTGCCTGGCACCTGATATCTGTTTACTCGTTGACATTCAGGTTTGCGAGAGGCAGCAGAATCGGCGCTTCTTACCGACATCTGTATCGCCGTAGTGAGGCTTCGCCGCTCTCTGACAAGCCTAGCGGCAAAACAACCTTTACAGGCGTCGTTGAATGTTGGTGGTGCGGCATTGCGGCTGGCACATGTCGAAGCAAGGTGCGACATGGGCTAGTTGGTAATCTATTTTCACGAGACAGCGCAGCAGTAGGCAGAGTTCGAAGAAGGGAGCAAGGAAGTCCGTTGGAACAAGTTAGAAGTCGGCGCTTCTTCTTGTTCCGTTGTTTGTTGCCCGCTACGGCGCTGTTTCTTGAAAATGGCGGATATCGGTTGTCAACGCCTACTTTCGCGTTCGCGTAGAGATCTCCGTCATTTTTAATTCTTTGCGATACCTTAGCTGGAACAGCCGGTATAGAGTGTCCTTACTGTAACATCTTGCATCGCGACGTGCAGGAGTTTACAGTTCATGTATAAATATTCTATACTTTAGTGTTGTCTATATGTCATATATTGCAAACCTGAACTCCCGCAATAGCCCTATCATGGGTTGCAGTATATATGCACATAAATAAATAAGCGGGTCTCCTATTTTCCGGATTGATGTCACGCAGGAATGCTCATTTTTGACAGGGCTTCCAATAATACGCAAAAGAGAGAGAGAGAGATAAAAGCGAAGGAAGGGCAGGGAGGTTAACCAGGTTGTACCCGGTTTGCTACCCTACACGGGGGGAGGGGAAAGGGGAGAAAAAGGTCAATACAGAAGCTCTGCGCCTGCGCTGGGCTTAACGTGTGGCATTGTTTCTCCTTACTTAACTGGCGTCCTCGTACGCCCTATGACCACATTAAGGTTTGTCTCTTCATTCAGGAGGGCCCTCCTGGCAATGGGCAGATGCTAGCATCCGAGCGAAGCGCGCTTTATCGTTCTAGTCTTTCTCACAGTGGTCCGTGAAACTACGTATGATAAATAAATAAATAAATAAATAAATAAATAAATAAATAAATAAATAAATAAATAAATAAATAAATAAATAAATAAATAAATAGACTATTACAAACGTTCACTGTATAAGAAACACGATAAAAGTGCAGGAAAAGATGGAAGCTTGAAGGGATGAGAAATCGGTGAACAGGGCATGTCACTGGAGTCAGCGTTTCGAGCAAGGGACTTTCCTTAGTCTGGGCAGCAACTTCCTTTCTCAGCAGCGTGTACGCCTTGCTCACCTCGAAGGCGGAAGAGGACAAGAAGTGAGGGGGCTAGAGACGCTGGCTTAGTAAGAGCAGTATCGCTGCTGTTCAATAAGGGACGAACAAAAAGAAAGGGAGGGGGGTTACAAACGGCGATTACCGGTTTTCGTCAATTTCACAGGGTGCACATGGCGCTCGGCCATGCTCCCGCTGAGGGTGCAGAAAATAGCGCCATTGTTCACTTCTTGCCAAGAACAGCCTCACAAAGCGGCCAGCAACTAAAACAAAAGGGGAATTCAGGCCAGATGGTTTGGATTTATATTTGAACAGCGACTAAAGATGACAACAATGTCATGGTAAGCGTGGTTTCAAAAAAAAAAAAAAGGAAAAACAAACACGTGTTTTGACGAAAGCGAGTCCTCTTGCTGAAGCCTTGGCTCCAGCGACGTTCCATATCCAACGGTTTCTCATCCCATCGTATGGCAAGGAGGATCAACTGAATAATGCGGCATGCAACCTTTTATTGTCTTTCTTAAGGCAAACTACATTCTGTGACCTTCTTTTGCCTTCTGTAGCAAACAGCACGCAACAAGGACGTGGTGCACTTGTCATAAGGTGCACACCCAGGCAATTGCACTGAAAGTGACAAAAATAATACCGTTCACGTTTACTGCTTTTGTTCCTCGTGCTGCACTTTATCGCGCCAATAGGTCACGGTAGCAGGAACACCGCCCGATTCCCCCGCTTGTTGAACTGTGCCATTTGTTTGGACGTTTAATATTACACCGGTTACGCAGGGAAAAGCTCTTTAGACGTAAGGTGCTATGAATATTGAGCCCTAGAATATCCCGCTTTTATGACGTCGATAGTTTGCATAACTGCAACACTTTCCCATGCACCTGCGATGTTCGTTAGGAAGAGAGAGAAAAGAAATAATAAAGAAAGACGACATGGCCGTGTGCCGTGGCCGTGGTGAGGGCGCATGCGTCACGCTCGACACACTTGCTGGTGCGACCACCGAGACGCGCGGACGCTCTCAGATGGCGTACTGCATGCATCGTAAACCGTTACGCGTGGGCGGTAGGTGATATATTGCCACGCTGTTCGGCTCAGTGGACTGCTTCGCCGTCGCAGCCTTTCAGGGTCACGTTTCCACTCCCGCACACGTTGACCTATCTGCATGGGGAATCGAACAGGTGCACAAGGGTCGGCGTTTCAGAATAACTTCTTGGTCTAGTTGCTGTTTGCTATGACGCATAATTGCCGCTAGAGAGACGCACACAAAGCAGAAACAAAAAAAAAAATGGCCGTGTCGTCGCGTCTTTCCTTCTTCTCCGCTTTGTGTGCGTCGATGTAGCGGCAATCATCTCTCACAGAGGGTCGGTGTGTCAGGAGGCGCGAGCACAAACCCTGTTTGTGCTCTGGAAGTGTGCACAACCTTCGGAAGAAGTTTTTCTTCGGTGTATGTGCAGTAATAGGCAGAGGTGGGAGGGGGATATTTCTACGCTGCAAGAACCGCAGATACGAGAGTGTTTAGCCTCTTTTTCGCGGATAGTGTCCGTGATACGTCCCAGGACTCGACGTGTCAGTTATTTCCCCTTCGCGTACCTGCATTCGGCATGTTTCTACGTTTTAGGGGCGAAGCACCTTAGGGCCGAGCCCCCCGCGTCTAGCGTAGCTCTGGTTTTCACGGAGTCCGCTGGGGCGCTGCGGCAGCAGTGCTTGCTCCCGGCGCGTGCTTTGGTTTGAATGGAGACCGCTAGGGGCGCGTCATGCTCTCAGATGCATTCCATATGACCATAAACATCCAACAGCAACCAGGCGGACGTGTATAGACCTCGTATTCGCTAACTTCAGATTACATCCCATTGAAGAACCCCTGGCTGTTCATTTCACCGATCATAAGGCGGTCCTAATGAAGGGGAAACGAAGTCCGCACCTCAACACCATATACGCCTTATGACATGAATAAAACAACATTGTATATACTGTACACACGTGTTTGTCACGCATTTGCATGCTCGAGTGGGCAACGTACGGGGGATTCACGGTTAGCGGAATGATCCCCGAGGCTTCGCCCATTCATCATCATTCACTTCGTGGACATGCGTGAATTTTTTATTAACACGAAAGTGTTTTATGCCGGGGTCCACTAAGTACATCCGTCACGGATATGACGTTGATAAAATGGACGCCAACGGGTGAGAAAGAAAAAAAAACCAAGAAAAATATACCCCACTGGGAATCGAACCCACGACGTTGCGGCCGCGACGGCAAGCGCCCGACGCGCTACCGAGTAAGCTAACTCGGGAGATGCTAGACACGGCGCGAACGCGCCTTATATCTTTCACACATTCTCTTTCGCGGCGGGCGGAGCGGGGCGGTGCCGCCGTCTGTGAGGTGTGAAAAGAAGTAATGCTTCACGATCGACACTTACTAGCGCTTCCTCCGAGATTGCACGCGATATCGGAGGTAATGGTTAAAGCGTCTCGACACCAGAGAGGTAGACTGGCCGCGCTGTCGTCGCCGAGGCACCCTTGACGCAGTTACCCAGTTACGTTCTTTGCCTTTGGCTTCGTATTAGCGTGCGTCGGCTCATCGGAGCAGTGCAGCTTCCACGTGCACCAACGGGATTTCTCCGCGGCCGACTGCTTCAATTGCGAGAGCACCGACTAACAAAACTGCTGCAGTATGCGTCGCAGAAAGGGCGCGATTTCGACGGGCGAATGTTGTGCCTTGGTGGAGCGAGAGCCGCGCCTGCGAGACAGAGGCCAGCGGGACGCACGCATTTGCGGCTGAGGCTACGAACCTCTACCTCCCGTGTTGCTGAAGCGCAGTGTGTGTTATGTATGCATGAGCACAGGCGTCGGCTACCCATTACTAGAAAGCGCACACCGTGCCGTTTCTCTCCTTAATTGACGACGCTTTGAAGAAGCGCATACCGGGTACCAGTGTTGATTATGAGCTTGTTGATATCATCCTTACGCGGGATTCACGATTCGCTGTGTCCAAATATCACATCGTCAGCTACCAGAACGGTTTAATAATGATCATGGGCGTTAGTCGTCGCGATAGAGACATGTTGTCAACATGGGTGCATCCACGTCAAACGGTGCTATAGCTGCCAAACACGAATAGACATTGTACAAGCTCTCATACATCACTACACAATAAGCACTACTTCTGTGAAGACACGTTTAACTTTCGTGTTATACCGATTCCTATGACGGAGGGATCAGCCATGTTTTTTTTTTCCTTATCTCTATATGGGTGTTTGCTGTGCTTCTTGCGTATTTTTCTTTCTTTGTTTTTGATCGCTCTCTTTCCACTTTCTGCATGCTTACTCAACAGAGGGGTTGCTTTGGTTAGTTTTACTGAGCTGTTATTATTCTTTTGCGGCTATTTCTCCTGTGATGCCGTGTTGCTGAGGAGCGGCGTACCCTAGAATCAGGCAGGTTTTATGGCCGCTTGCTTCGTGGACCAGCGAATTCATTTTCTCAAGCTACCACTGCCACCCGAGTAATGCTTCGAGTACGCTTTAATCAATGATGCCAGTGTGTGAGGGAATAGTCACAGGAAAATCAGGGGCAGTTCTTGCTCCTCAAACCAGGTTGTATCCTCCACTCAATAATAATAGACAACTCATTCGATGTTGATGCATGGTGCTTTCATTGCTTCATCATGTTTTTATTGTAATTATTTCATAACCTCTGAAGTGTTGCTTTAATAATAACATGGACAGCCCATGATCTCTGCCTCCCCCTCAACACAGCTAGTCAGTACACTCTTGAAATCATCGAACTCTTGGCGGCGTGAGACGTACGCACTCACAGCCTTCCTTTTGCGTCAGCCATTTCACACCAAACTTCATCCTAATTCGATGAATACGTTCCTAAATGAGATGGGTGTCATCATGGAGTTTAAGATAAATTTCACTGATCCATCACGACGACTTAGCCATGTGTATAAGCCACGAACATAAAAAAAAAAAACTCCACGTCCGCTAGCATCTTAAAGACGCACGCTTGAGTTTGTGCATGAAACGTTCGGTTGGGATGTAGGTCTTGCGTGTACTTCAAAACTGGCGGAAAGTTTTTTACTCACTTTGCTCGAATGCGTGCGGGCGAAGTTCATTGAGATTCCTACGTGCGACAGATATTTGCCGTTGGTGACGTAAGCGCAACGCACTTGCGCGAGGGTTGAGTGTTCCTGTCTAGCCCTGCTTGTGACTCACTAGGAGTTTTCAAGGACCATGCCCCTTGAAGCGCCATCGCACGTCCATTTTAAACCTGCAGCTGGAACACGCACGCATTAAAAGCAGCTCGAGGAATTGCGAGTGCAGTGATCTCCCTTCGGGAGAAACCGCTGGTCACGATCGCACTTTTCCATGACAGATCAACGGGCGACCGTCGCTGCACCCGTGCCGGGTGCCATTTCGACAAATGCCACGTCTTTGACAAGGGCGTGCCGTGGTCGCGCAGGTGCGGGCACTCGCACACACGATCGTTTGCGTCACGGCTGCCTCCCCGCTTCGTGCCACCCGTATTTGTCAGAGTCCACCAGTGTTACATTCGTATCCTTTTCGCTTCCCACTTCCATTTACCCAATTTCTCTCTCTTTTTATTTCCCCTTTCGATGGCTCTGCCCTGGGTGTCACTTTAAAGCAAACATCGACAGGCTATGCTTTGGAAGGGTGAAACGGATTGCGCCAGAGGAGTTGGAGATGAAAATAAGAAAATGAAGAGGAAGAAGGAACGATTGGTCGGCGTAGATTCTCTTGGTGTCCCAACGTTGAGGTACAGGATTGGCTGTGGAGTGGGGGACGGGAGGGGGGGGCGACAAATGCGCGAAAGGCGGGAAATCGGTGGCGCTCGCTAGGCGGACATTGGCGCGTGAATCGATGATCCTTGGCCGTGTATAAAGAAGGGAGGCGCCCTGGTCGATAATTCGAGCAAGGTACTGGCCGTTCGAGAGGCACCAGTGGTAGTGGGCGGGGGAAACTATGTCACTGACAGCACTTCATAACGATTGCAGCCGAAAATTTTGAACTGGGCATGTGGAAACATCCACCAACTTGCGAGCGTGACACTTCAGCGGTTGCGCCAGAATCGTTTTTTTTTAATCTTTTTATTGTTCTTTTTTTTTGGTCGTCTTTTCATCTGCCGGTTTATTCATTCCTCTTGCTTATCAAAATGAACATATGTGCTCAGTATCGACCCATAACTGGAAATTTATCGTTAACTAAGACGAGAGGAGACGAGGCTGTCAGATGTGGTCATTCAGCGGGAAGGTAACGAACAGACTTTGCATGTGCCAGTGCATCATTGTTATCGTAGACGACGGTGTGTTTTTCTCCTCGCTTTTCAGACTGCCGCTGTATTTACCGCTGTAGCTTTTTAGGCAGCTCATTTCTGTGGCATTTCGCAGGGCTTAAAAAAACAGAAAAAAAACAACAACTTGTGTGACATTCTCTAAGAACAGTTATTACTCCCGTAGCTCTGCATTTTCCTCTGCCCGTATTGATCGGCGCATTTCTTTACAGCCGTTTCTTTTTCTGAGTAGAATCTGTACGATGGCGTCGTCCTTATTTGCAGACTTCGCAAGACCATTTACATTTAAGTTGAACACGTCACTGCCACGACCACTACACCGCCCTGCTCTATTTCCTGAAAAAAAAAAGCAATAATTATAAGGAGGAGGAAGGCAAACATGATACGGTAACAGCAAAATGTGAGCGCTCGCACCATACATCTCTGTTGTGGCACTTATCATGTGAATTACCTCCGCAGTGTGCAACAGCAATTTTCTAGTTGAGCGCAGCCCTGCGCAGCGGAGAAAGCACCATTTACTTTTTTTTGTTTTTTTAAGCGTCGCATCTCATACCTTCAGGGCAACCGTTATCTTGTTCTATAATTTTTGCTTTTCTTTTAAACCTCCCAGCGACGTTTCCATTTTTTATTTAAATATTGCCGCCATTTGCAATTGCAGAATGCAATTTCCTGCGCAGAAGATAAGTACGGAAACCTTTTCGTATACTGCATCAAAGGACGGGGCTTAAATGGTCTCACTCGCACCTTGAAATTCATATTTGTCGGCTCGTCTTGTGCAAGCTTTAATCTTGGGGAGATGTTTCGTAATGTCCCCTCATGCTGCATCGTTCGCACATTAAGCCTCCCCCACCCCTCCCTTTCTTTTTTTTTTCTCCCTGTCGTTTACATCACTCGCGTTGCAATTTCATTTCGCCCTCGCTTTTTCGCATTCTCCTCGAGTCGTCCTGTGCACTTCGTTTGCGACAATTCTAGGTCCTCCCGGATGGAAACAGAAGGTGTCCCACTGCAGCTCTAAATCTCCTCATTCGAGCCTCCTCAGTGAGGCTCGAATGAGGAGGGCGCGAGAACAGGCTGCTTACTTCCGGCACGTCCGGCGGGGTTGAGCGGAACTCGAGCACCGAACATACGACGGTCGAGGCACATGGCGCCGAGTAAGAGCAAGCACGCTTTATCTCGAGCCGTGACACGAGCGGGACTGCTGTGATTATAGGACGGACGACGTTTTTGTACCCGTACACGTTACGTCACCGGACCTGTCACCTGGTCGTTGTTTTATGTATGCTGTCTTTTTTTCATTTGCAAAGTAGGAAAGAAACGCGGAGGGGTAACTTTGGGCTTGTGCTTAAGCAAGTTTAAGGTTTGGAGATGCAAAACCTGTAGTAACTTCAAGCTTGCTTTAAAGCGCCGTTGTGTAACGCTTCCTTAATGGCGGAAAGGTCGGAGTAAGCGTTCAGCTCCGAGGGACGCGTGCTTTCAATTACTTCACCTTAAAGTGAACACATTTGAGCCCTACACACCAGGCTTACGATTAAGTGTGGGCTTAGTAGGTTTTAGCATAGGGAGCTACTTCACACTATACTTCACTCGGGAAGCAACAGAGACGCTGTAAATTCACGCTGAAACTTTTAATGCCAAACCGTACCTTTGGCGTTGATACAGGTGCGACGGACTTGGTTTTGCGGTAACTAGGCATTTGGATCAACCGGAACCGTACCTACTCATGTATCACACCAATAATTCCACTTATCTCTGAGCCTGTCATAACGTTCAAGCAGAATGAAATCTTTATAAATTCTTTCCCCCATATACTAACCGGAAAGCAAACGGGCAGTTAGGCACACGTGTGCCTTGGGGCATATTTTAAAAAAAATCTTCGCGCAACTGCTGTATCTCGCATCTCATTAAGCGGTGTGTTCTGCATACCCGAAGTTGGAGGAAATTATTGTCATCTCACGCTATGGGTATTTTTTTTGTCGCTGTGTAAAAAGGACCTTATATGCAGCCTTACAGTCTATGGCACCTTTAGAGTTGTTCTCTCCGTTTTTCATTGTTCGCCATTCGCGCGACAGTATACTAACAAAGCAACGGTGCCACCGAAAAGCGCTAACAATGTGGGTAAATACGGGCCCTTGGCTCTATATCTTTCGTGGCGCAGAAACTCTATGGTCTCTCGAAACAATGGCATTCGTCTACTTGGCGAACGCTTCCGTAAACTTCAGATTATCTTCCTTTGTTGTATATACAATACCGAGGAATCCTAGCATCCTCTTTTAGGGCACATTGTGTGTTTCGCATTTAGACAAACAAGGTTTTTGCGCGCTCGTGCGTAGTGTCTTCCTTCTTGCCGTCTTTTAGAGGCTCTTGAATTCTGATGAAGTCAATATCTCAAGTTGTGTACAAAGATGTATAATAATGAACCTTTTGCAATAGGTATTCCTGCTCCCACGCGTAAGACGTACATGTTTTGCTTATTGGTTAGTTTAGTTCGTTAATACAGTAAATCGCCACTTATGAATATATTTTCGAAACACGGTTTTTCTTTTTCCATTATGCCTTCCTTGCGTGTCCCGCAGATGAGGTGAAGTAGTTGTACACTCCAATAACATTCTGTCTCTGTTGGGGTATTCTTTCAGCTGAATACATTTCCGGTTCACTCTGTTGTAATACCAGGTGAGGGCACAGCCACGCTAGCAAAGAACGCTACACGCCTGCTAGGAGACCACGAAACGAAAGGCCCGATCCGGCATTGACACACTGAAGAGCTGCGCAGACAGGTCAGGTGTACGTCGCCCGACGTCCCTGCCGATCATGATGGAAGCTGACTAACCACACAGCAAGGATACTTTTGGGGGCAAACGATCAATTATAAGTTGAAGACACCTCCGATGCTGCCATAACTTGAGTTAGTGGTAAGAAATGCTTAGTCAAAACAACCCAGCGTGACTTCAAGGCTTTCGAGAGTAATCTTCGGCTGCCTGCGCCCGATCGGCCTGCAGAACGTGCATGCGGTCGCCGACAGTAAATTTTCCCGTGTCCCAGGATTGTATTCACACACCCTGACATTCAGGCAGTGTATTCCATTGCTGCGCAAAAAGCTATGTTGTTATGTGTTATTTGTTATGGGAAGGCCCGGCTGACACGTTCACTCTGTCGCGATAGACGACGTCAATGCGCTGGTCACTGAGAGGACGTCTGTCAAGAAGAGCGACGTGCAGCCTGCGCCAATTACATTCGGTCGCGCCCCGATGTCAGAAACAATTTCTGACTCTCCTGCACCGTCCTCCCTGCAGCGCACGCACAGGCCGTGAAGTACCTATGGGGCTTTGCGGATGTTTTGCATTCGACTTCGAAGTCACTTCCACGGGAGTTGTGTGCAGTGAATAAGAAACGCAGATTTATTCCTAAATTTAAGTCTTGAAGAAAATTCGCAAATATCGCCGCTTTGGAGTTTAAGTCAGGCGCTTTTTTAAAAAAACTAACTACTGTCCTCACCACATCACACCGTAATTTAAGAAAGTACCAATAAATCGTCTCAGCTGCTTGGAAACACTGTAGATGGGTGGACGGAATTGTAGGGTGAGAATGTATTCTTGATTTTTCCGACAGAATGAAAAAAAAAGGCAGCGCATTGGATTGCACAATGTGCTCTGTCCTGTTCCCCAGGAAAGTCAGACAATGTCGCTGGAGTTTCGGAGCGGCTTATTAGGCTACTCTCCCGGATGCTGGCCTCCAGTACACTGACCGTGATTACGAAGAACACCTCGAGTACATAACACGGGCGTTGACTTGGAAGGGTATGCGGATTACCTCTCGTCAACCGCGATGTCTGCACTCAGGAGGAGACGACCGAACTCGGCCGAGACACCTTGTCTTCGGTAAGGTGCTTCAGTGGATACGCTGGAATCGAAGAAACGCACGAGGGTCGGAGCAAGGCCCGCTTAACGGATTCATTTGTGGTGTGGCATGCTGGGCGTTCTGTTAGATAGCTCTTTGTTTGAGACTGAACCCATCGAGAACGGCACAATGTCCACCAGCTATTTTGTAGGAAGGAAAGAAGAGGATGAGAAGCTGAGGATCCCAGAAGAAAGTAAGCAAAGAAAGAAGATAACAAGAAAAGCGGGATAGAAATAAAGTTGGAGCCATTCCACTCTGTAAAGCTGCATGAGCAGCGCAGCTAATGGGTGCACTCCCGCCGCCGCTCTCGGCGTACTTGATAAGCGCGCTGCTCGTCGAGCGTTCTCACAATCAGCGGTAGACCCATACTTGCCACTGCACGACCGCGCCAACGCAGCGCCCAGACTCAACTGAAGCGGCGAAACACGTGCTAAAGGCGTACCGCTCCACTTAAGTTTTCTGCACAGCCTCCGGGATCGGCCCGGATTTGATGACGTCGTCGTGTGACGTCATGATGGCGTCACAATTTGGGCGATTTGTGACGTCATAAGAACGTTACGTGACGTCGTCGCTTTCTCGGAGGAGGTCACGTGGTTTTATCTGTTCGCGGGCGAATTTTAGTTATATTTTATTGCTTACTTCTTTTGCTGTTCTTGCTGTTTATTTCCGTCGGAAATCGGACATCGCACATAATTATACCCGGCCACAAATTATGGGCACAAGCGGCCTGAGAAGACATTGCCTTCAAAAAGGTCGACGCAACGACGAATAAAAATAATTGAAGGTGCAAGACGTAAACTGAAGGTGTAGCAGACCTTCTAAAGTATCACGCAGTCCATGCAAATAATACACGTGGCAAAGGTTTTGACGGTTTTATGATTGATCTTATACTTGATAAAAGCTTAGGCCATTGGCCGCGTACATGTCGGAATCGGTTGTCAGTGATAATTGCTCGTTGTATACAGAAAGCTACCTTGCGATGTGTCAACTTTGTTCCTATTCATAATGTAGGGAACTACCACACATGTGCGTTCATGACCTCTTCTCTAAGCGGCTGATGCCGCAGGGAAAAAAGGAATTCGAAGTAAACAGACCAAGTTCGCTTACACGTTAACTCATATTTCATTCGCAATAACTACAATCTATGTTCATCTCGGGTTCAACCTAAAAGAAATAGTTGTTGTCGACTGAAATCTGCTGTCATAGGTGGCACAGGGGAATCATGTAAGGTCGTATTAGTTCACTCAGCAGCGCATTTGCATAGATGGTGCGCAGATAAGTCAAACTGAGTGCAAAGAGTGCTTATCAAGCCCAGGTGAACTGAACTCCACCAAAGAGATCTGGCCAGCAAGCTTGCTAGTACTAAAGACCACGTAGACTTTTGGCAGGGCAAGCACAGCTCAGAGTCTTTTTTTTTTTTCCTATGCGAGCGACTTATTATGCACTCTTGCTGTCAATAATGCTGCAGTATCCCGGTAGCCTGTCAATGCAATGTTGAGTCCCTTTTTTACGTGGCTTTGTTTGAGAATTGCTTATAGGAGCCGGGGCGCAAACTCTATGCGAGAGTTCTGAGTAAAATATGAGTCGCTTACATTGTGTTTGTTCTGACAATGGCGACATTTCGGGGTGAAATTTTCGCGCTTTTTACAAGGTCGTATCGATGGTATTGTTCCCGCAGTGTTAGAGATGGTCGGCATTAGAATAATCACTTATGTACTTTTGCAATAATGTCATGTGATTACGAGGGAATCATTCAATAGATTACCCGAATTTATTCTATGAACAAAAGAGAACAAACATATCATAAAGAAGGGGGCTTCTTTCAAACTCCAGTGGCAATGAGGTGCATATTGAATTGCCGCCGGCACGAAGACGAAAATGATAATCGAAAGAAAGATTTTGGAACCACGATGTGTTCTGTTTGCGGCGGCGCAGAGATACGCACTAAAGCTATTTTTTTTTTACAAGTGCACTAACTTGAGTACAACCGATTCGCAAGTAAAACACGGTCTGTTTCACTCTTCTTCATTCTCTTCTAATTTTTCAGCGCAGTGCACCTGGGTTACCTTTCCATTAGCTTTTCTCTATCTGCCTTCGCCATTGCTTAGAGTAAGCTCGCTGACGCATATCGGTATGTTATTTCATAAAGCTTGTTCACTCAGGTTACTTCCAGGGTGCGTATTTATTTTACGCTCATGCAAGAATGAGAATGCGAGCAACGCAGCGTTTTAAATTGCCCAGCAACGAGTAAACAACCAATGCCTTCATGAGGCCTGGCAGTATATTCTTATGGTAATGCGTTTATCCTCCCTCGACAACAGAAAGCAGGAGCGAAAACTCGCAAGCTTCGAGTGTGCGGTGGTCGAGAGCGAAAGGTTGCTGCCGCGGGATGTTTTGGGAGCCCGGTAGTCGGGTGCGGTTTCGCGTGCTCTGAATGAAACTCGGAAGCCTCTTTATCCTTTCATGTTTTCATTGGCGTGCTGCTTGGGAGAGCGCAGCGAGCAAAGCAAAAGAGAAAAACACGTCAGAAAAGACGCCACGAAAGAATAAGAGGAAAGACAGAACACAACAGACAACGAAAACGGCAAGAGGAAACGGGGCGTTCCACTATTAATCTCAAAGGCGGCCTTTTTTAAATCCACACCGGAGCGAAGTTTGCGTTCTAGGAAAAGCGAACTGCGCAAATAAAACAGGAATTTGGGGGGGGGGGGGGGGCGGGGGGTCTCTTTTGTGTGCGAGGGCTTCGCCAGCACCTTCAGCGATCCCCGGGAACGGTCTAAAATTAATCAGGCGCTGCGCCGGCTCCTGTCGTCCACGACAGTCACCGTTGGGACATAAAACGATGTACGTTATTACCTCTATCAGGACTTCATTTTCCCGGCGAAGCCCTCTCTTTTAATCGAGGTAATAATCTAGCATCGACTCGCACTATGAGGTCCATTATGTCGTCGCCAAACGAACCGGCACGACGCAACGGGGAGGCAAATGCGGTTTGCCAGGTACAGCACCGTCGACCACCTCTTTAATTCATAGATGAGTCCGCATGGAATAACGAGCGTGCACACGCTCGTTATTCCATACGGACTTGTCTTTCATTCTACGGGCACAAGGCAAACTGGGGAGCTATGTTGTTTCAGCTAAGCTCATGGTGACTGATATACGCAATTAAAAGCTATTCATATAGCCCACTAAAGTAGCTCGTAATGAAACGCCCCTGGGCCTTTCGTGGCGTCGGCGCACAAGTGTAGCTGGTGAATGTCTGGGAGCGCACTGTTTATGAAGCAGCAGGAAATACGTATTCAAAGTGTTTGAGCGTGCACTGTTTATGAGGGCGTTCTGGCTCTGCAGGCACCATGCTTCGTTATACCATTCCTCGGCGAATATGCAGCGGCCTCTATTCTTTGCTGTGAAAAAATTAGTCACATTTGTGTTTCGCGGTGCGGTTATCTGCGATGTAGTCTGCTAATCATTTCAATGGTTATAAGTATGTATGCTCATGCGGCAGTCATTAAAAAATGTGCTTGTGTATCGATTGCATGGTGCAGTTCTAAATCCTGCGCTAAATGCCGCTCCACTTCTGGAAACCTGAGAAAGTGCGTAGCACAGGCCACCCAGCGATTCCCTTTCGTAGAGTTCTGCCCCGTTTACCAAACCGTCGATGATGTCAATGTTTGAGGTAAGCGTGTAGGATTTCCCCGGCACGAGTAGAATCTTGTTCGGGAGATTCGCAAACTAGGTGTGCGACATGCGCCCTACTTTTTGCCGCGCTTTATCGACTTCCTGCTTGTTACGGGAGTTGAAATACGTGTCGTCTGCAGTGAGTTCCGTCTGGTTGTTTCCCCCTTCAGATGTAGCGACGAAGCACCGGAGAAGTGCCGGTAGGAGGACCAATCGCGCGCTTGGCGAGGTGGTGGCGCCCGCTCTTGCGCGTCTGTCATCCGCATGTTTCCGAAGCGTTTTTAGCGATTTTAAGTTAATTATTGCGATTACTTCTTGGTTATTTCTGCTAATTATATTATGTTAGGTTTTGTTCGTTTATTTTAACCCTGTCTTGAGCATTGCTAGCCTTGTTTTAGGCCTACATTGACCACTTGATTTTGAGCGTGACCACGCGACATGAGACACTGGAAGACATGCTAGGACCCCCTCAAGTTCTACGTACTGAAAAGCGAATCATGATCACAATAGCCGTGTAAAATTACGCTCAAAGCAAAGATGCGTTACTCCGCTGGTCTGTGGTGACGCTCGAGAACGAAAACAGTTGACTGTCATGCCGTGACCGCAGTGGTTTGTACAGAAACCTAAACCATATCGACTGCATAAAGCGCGTTTAAAACTCACTCCAGTAGTTTGGCTGTTTCTTTCGTCTTTTGGCCTGATGGCACGTGTTCATATGCACGAACTAAAGATGCGTCTTCGTCGTCGTTATAGCAAAGAGCTATAATCCATTATGGTAACCATTCGAACCATGTGTCAGGGGTGAGATGAAAGAGAACTGAAGGGACGAGAACTGCTAAATGCGCCTTGCAAGGATTCGATGGCTGAAACGGCAAGGAGGCCGCACTTGCAGGGCGATAAAAGATAGGGAAACACGTCACCTTACACTCTAAGAAAAAAAAAAGAGTATGGGTGACTCTTTTCGGAAAGTTCTGACTTGCGACATATTACGACTCTCTTTAAAGAGTCACGGTGACTCTCTCGGTGGGTCAGAGTCGGCGCGCTCCAGGAGAGTACCCTGACCCTCTAGAAAGAGTGAAAGGACTCTTATCCGAAGGATCACATTACCATTTATGAGGGAGTCAGACGACTCTTGCCGGTAACACTCCTACGGGGGTCAAATGACACACACCGAAGCGTCAAGCGACTCAACAACTATTTTAAGTTACTCAATTGAGCCATTCTTTACTTTCACGCGCCTACTGTTGCTAACATTGAAGTATTCATTTTAAGCAAGTCCAATAATACTTGCCGCTGTGCCCAGCGACTCCAAAAAAAGAATAGTTCAATTTTACCATTATCTTAATGAAACTCGTCAAAACAACACACCTTTTCCAGCAGAGTAATCTAGAAAGCGCGAAAAGATGGTCTGTGATTTCCAGTTTGGCCGTTGAGGTATTCCTTATTTACATGCTTGTATGAGTATAGCGAACTAAAATGTGTGACAGTGATGTGCATAGTGTCATATGGTGCAATATAAACTGCATAAATCGGCATCATGTTTCCATATTTATTCCTTGTGATTATGAATAAATCAAAAAGTGTTGACGGCTGGAGGCATCAGACTTGTGACTTGCTATGTTGTCGCTCCTCTTCAGCGTGAGCAGCCATGAAATATTGTATCGGAAAAGCAGAACGTGACATTATGATGAGAAAACGGAATTGCAGTAAGAGTTTGCAAAGCCTACACAATGAGTGATTTACACAGACATAATGAAGGCTCACAACAAAACAACAAATGCAAACAGGCAAGGTAAGGAACCGTTATCGTGTAAAACACAACTTGCAAATAATGGCTTTTGTAACACGTCACTTGAGACAAACTTGCAGCACAAGATGACGTGAGCCTCTTTTAAACAACAAATGAAATTGGTTTAAGCTCCTATGCGTGGGTTCCACTCACCTCTATTCCCATGTCGTGTTGTCCAACCAAAGGAAATGTAGAACCGACTGCCTCACAAGGCGAGCGCCGCTGTTGATTTTCCCATCACGAGTGGTGAGGCGTCAGACCATAGCGACACCTTCGTTTCCCCGAGTCTGGCTGTCAACTGGAGTGAAGAGACGGGAGAAGCGATCCGGTATTCCGGGAATAACCAACACACACACACACACACACACACACACACACACACACACACACACACACACACACACACACACACACACACACACACACACACACACACACACACACACACACACACACACACACACACACACACACACTAATGATTTACATTTAAAACCACCCTTTGTTCAACCCACCGTTACTGTACACAACATCTGACACGTGTGTTTCGTTTTAAATAATTTCGCAACGAAAACAAATTTTCACGTAAAAGAATGCGGGAACTTCGTTTCGCAATATGCACTGGCTATATGCACGAATGAAAGCACTTCTTTTCTGAGAAATCGCTTCAAAATTTGCTTTCAGAATAAGCCCGGCTTTGCGCCGGCATATTCCAACACCGAAGCGCATCCTCCGGCAGCCAGGGGCACGTCGTGAGCGGTTACTGACCACCTGTTTTACAAACGTAACCCATCCTTAAATACTCAAATAAACACATGCCAGTACGAGAGCCCGAACGATACTCAGCGCACGTGGACGCCGTCTACGTCGAGATCAGACGTGTCATATGCTCGAATTACCGCACATAGCTCCCACAGTCACGTACACTCACTCGATTCTGGTATAACGTCAAACGTCATCGCAGATGTAGGCAAACCACGAAAACAGCAAACAGAAACGAGGCATAAGAGTGCACGGCGGCGGCCGCAACAACGTGCGCGCCGTCGAAAGTCTCGAGCTTTTCACCTTACCGGCGAGGCGTGCCCAACTGACTACCGCGTACGCACTGGAAACATCGTACTATACATGCATCTTAAACTACTGTTTTTAAGCCAACAAAAACCATTATATATAGCGCGTCTAAGTGTTCTGTACACAGACCTTTTTTTTTTTCATGTTCCCACGCACGGAAGCATGCTGCACACTCAATGTGGATGGAAATGTCATTATGAAGTAGACTAAAGTGCATCTCAAAACGACATCTTGCACCTTCAGCAGTGCAGACACAACGTGGGATCACCAAACAATGACCCTTGATAATTGTTTGCATGGCTCATTTTATGGAGTTTGTACAACAACGCGCGTAACGGTGTCAACTCGTTAACTGACAGTTTTAGTTGGGCATCCGGAACAGCCCCACAGACGCAGGCTGCTGTTGGAAATGGCTGGCATCCTACTTCCGCAGAGCTGCTGCAGACGCCCAGCGAAAGCTGTATAATTAGTACTCACGAAAGCAGTACACTCACCGTTAACAGGCGCACGTTGTCCGTGTCCGCAGCTCCATGAATATTCCGCCCTCCAAGCGTCATTTCGAGCACGGAGCCTAGCGTCACCGCCACCGAAGATGCGCATGTTCGCTCGAACACAAAACTATAAGACAGGCAACTGACGCAACCCGCGCAACCATCGCAACGCATTCCAAAAGACCGAGGAGACTGAGAGAGGAGGCGGAGGCGCCGCGCCAGGTCGGCTCCGTCGGCGAGCCATGGCGCCAATGGCGCCACAACTGCAACGACGGCGCCGAACGGCAAATGCCCGATATGTACGGCGTATACGGCGGCGCCTTCATCACGGAAGCCAATCGAAACGCGCTTCACGAGATTCTAGTGACTCTCTTTTTCTGCTTCTACCTTGCAAAAGGGGTCAAATGGATACCCGAAGAGAGTCACGGTGCCGTGACCCTCTTCTGACTCTTCTTTTTCTTAGAATGTACCGGAAGCCTTAGTAGTCCGAGCTGCCGCGCTTGAGTGTAATAAAACTGCACCGTCATTTTGCGTTCCGCGAGCTGCACAGTGCGCTCGCTGCTTTTATCCATCCCTGTGTCAACCGTTCGCTCGGTTACGCCACGGGTACTTCCAGGTGGCCCTCCCTACCTGCCAGACAACTGTTCTCCTTGCATCGGAATTTGACAACTACTGGTATTTGTCGACACGATGGCACATGGCTCTCGATGCTTCCGAAATGGACTCATACCAGGGATAGAGAGAGATAAGATTCTTTAATGAAATGCCCGGAGAGGTTAGCCTGGTTTGTCGCCTGGCTTGCTACTCCAGGTGTCGGGTGATTATGGTATATACAATGATCACATATACACCATATACACACAAATAGTACATACAGTCACAAACACACATATATACATAAGAAGAGTTCTTCACAGGCTTTGGTTAAGCTGAGTGTTCCTCAAAAACGCCAACAGCGCTTTTGTGCTGCGCATCGCACAACTGTTGTCTTGCCACGGGCCGAGAAGGTGCCGCAGCTCCAAGCTCGTGCCGCGTTGCAAATGAAGTGCCTCCTTCAGAATCTGTCGTTCTGCGCCGTAATGGGAACAGTCGCAGAGTACGTGCTTTAGGTCTTCCCGAGTGTTACATGTGGTGCACATGGGTGAGTAATAGTATTAGGCAGGTACTTGCATTAGCTTAGGTATCGCTGCGAACAAAACATCATTTTCCTAAGATTACTCTTTCTTTTTTCGTCTTCTTCGAGATCACCTACGCCCATGTAAGGAGGAAGGCGACTACCCATGTCAGCTGTATTTGAAATCTCTGACGTCTTGCTACTGCGCATAGTACATTGAATGCACACGACGCAGAATTACTTTAAGAGACTGGGACAATGGCAGTCGGAATTTTAGTGGGGACGGAAAGGGGAAAATGGTTGTGTACTTTCCTTAAAGGTGTACCCCGCCACGGTGGTCTAGTGGTTATGGCACTCGACTGCTGACCCGAAGGTCGCGGGATCGAATCCCGGCCGCGGCGGCTGCATTTTCGATGGAGGCGAAAATGTGTGAGGCTCGTGTACTTAGATTTAGGTGCACGTTAAAGAACCCCAGGTGGTCGAAATTCCCGGAGCCCTCCACTACGGCGTCTCTCATAATCATATCGTGGTTTTGGGACGTTAAACACCAGATATTATTATTATTTCCTTAAAGGTGCACTAAAGTGAAACAATGAATCAATTAAGATTGATAAATTGTACTCTGAGAACTCTAATGTCGTTAATTTTACCATCATATGTTGATTAATATACGAAAAAATCAAGGTCATAGTTTTATTTTTGAATTTCGCGTTGACATCACCGCGCGTGACGTCACGCATTTCAAAGTGTATTTTTCGTATTTTGGCAGCATTGGCTCAACAAAATTTCCTGAAACTTGGCATGTTAAGTCTGTGGTCCCTTCAGAGGACGATGTACTTCATTTTTACCGATTAGGAACTACATATGACCTAGCAAACGCTGTCAAAAATTTATGACGTCCCGTCGTTTTCTTCGGGAATGTCAATGTGGCGTCGCCACCCACATTTCCTTTTCTCGCGTTTTCTTGCTTCTCAAGCGTCTTCTTGCGGCAAAAGTGGCGTTTTCAGTATTGTCAAACAATAATTTACTAATACGCCAAAGATTGTTGTTCTCTTAAGTATCCCTTTAAGCTGCATGCTTATTCATGAAAGTCAGGGTGGCAAAAACGAAATACCCTTCAAGAACCATGGCAGGGTGTTTGAATGAGACAGGAAATTAAAGAGTGGGACTGTCAGTCTCAGTGTGCACGGGAACTTACGATGTAGAGATTATAATCATAGGTGTGGTATTTCCACAATGATGAAGAAAACACGCTTTGGCTGTTTGCGCTTGGCCGAGCGGAACCTGCGAGCCACTTAACGTATGCAGCGATATGTGGCACTATCTCGACAAACGTGCGTACAACACAATCAAGTTCCAACAACAGAAAGCACATCATCTCGAAGTCGAGCTTTGCGTAGGGTGCCGCTTTGGTTATACATCCGTGGTTGCGACAATGTGTTCATAACTTCTCATGAAAAAGAAAAAAAAGAAAGTGAGCCATGCCTCTTAGCTCCTTACTTCGCAAACCCTTCGCTGAGTTGAATAGACTCTCATCTAGAGTTTCGCTTGCTACACGTGCTGCATCGAAATTAGGGATGGTTATGTGCCGTATGGTGCGCCGCATACAGAGCACTTATTCTGCTTCAACTGTATCAACTGCCGTGAGGCTTCCTGGAGCTGGCAATACCCTCGAGCGAGTGTCGAAGTTCCTGTAATATATACAGTACAGTCTATGGGAAAGATAGTGTTGCGGTCACCACTTAGAGCTCCCCAGCTATGGCACTGAACTGCTATGATAGCTAGATTTATCTAGGGAATCGGGTGGAGGAGACCGAAGGATGTGATTCCTGCCACTACATTGCTGGCATGTACGTAGGATGTAAGACGCTATGGTTGCTCGATAAAAAGTACCGATTAACGTTGGAAAATGGAAAAGAACCAATTGGTGAAGAATATGAGATAAGCGTGATGTTTAAAAAAGTCACAGTTTCGCCGTAAGGGCGAAGCAATGAATGCGATAACAAGAAAAGCGGCCCGTGATGGACGCGCTGCAACTACCGTGCGTCCATCACTACCCGGCAGCTACTAGACAGTTTTAATTTCACGTGCGTAGGGACTTCTCATACGCAAACGTGAAAAGTACACGTAATTTACGTGCACGACATCTAAAACGCTTTTAGCTACACGTACGCGACGCGCAGTGAAAGCTACCACGTAGCTCCATCTGCTCAGAATCATGAACACTGCGGTAGCTTGTTCGAGCGCCCGCGCGAGCAGACAGCGCAAGGGGAAGGTTCTCGCTGCGCAAGAAGAAGCGAGAGAGCTGGCCGACGCCTTTAAGTGCGCCCGTCGCGCTCCTAACGCCATCTCGCTGGTAATGAAGAAACGCTGATAAGCGCCTCCGTCTCGGAGGACTGCAAACGGTAAATGGTGTGTATATAACGCTCGCCGTTAGCTACCTGAGGGATGAACGCTTTAAGGAGTAGTGCTTAGCGCACCGCGCTGCGAATTCAGAGGTCGCTGGTTCGATTCCGCGCTTCGGAAGCATTTTTCTGATTTATTTTTCTTTGGGATATTGATGGATATATACATACTTATACATATACGCAGCATGACGGCGGCGGCGGCGACGGCGACGGCAAAAATCAGCCGAGACTGTCCATATAATTGCTATCGCAATAAAAGAATTGCGACTGAACGTCATTGAACTGATAGACATGTTGCCGTTACCTTATTGACAATGTAGATGATTCGGTTCGAGTTTCACGGAACGGACAGCAGATCCACTCGCTAGAGGAAAACAAAGACGATTTTAAGCATCGATGCAATTGCGTCTAATTAAATAATAATAATAATAATAATAATAATAATAATAATAATAATAATAATAATAATAATAATAATAATAATAATAATAATAATAATAATAATAATAAATAATAATAGATAAATAAAAAAATAAACACGCTTCGACAAACTCGGCGCGGATCACTTCCCCGTCCCAGGGAAGAGGTGAGGACGAGCCGTCCTTTGGAGCCTCACGCCTGAGCCGGCAGTGACATACTTGACATACTTCCGGTGTCGGGGCGGCAAGCGGCGGCCATCGTGGCCGCCGCCGCGGAAAGGTCCGAGGCGAGAGAACGCGTCTCCGGTTCTGCGAGAACACAGAGTATGAGGCTGCCGTAATTAAGTCGTGGTTGATCGCCCGGTCAGTGCGACCGCGACGACATTCGAGGGGGCCGCTCTTTCGCCGAACTCATAATTGCGCGGGCGCGCTGTCGCGTGGCGAAGTTTGCTGTGGATCTATTTTCGTTTTCTTATCACTGCGTTTTTTAGATAAGTGTGAGTGAGAGCTGTTAGCCAACTTCAGAAAACTTGCGCAGTGCCGTTAGCACATATAATCACATCACATTGTCACGTCTTCACTACAAAATGAACAAGTGTGCTCAAAATTGCGTGTGTACGCACTGTCAGGTTTCAGTTTCGCTTCCATGACGAACGGTCCGCAATGCCGCATTCGTGGGGTCTGAAAGGCACACGCAACCATAGAGTGGTGACGTGTGCTTTTTTCCACCAGTCACCTTGTTCACTAACTGGACCTAGTTATCACTAGTGCAACACAGTCATCCCGTAAACACGAAGCAACTAGCCCGTTCTTCTGTTAATCCCTCGTCGTTGCAAGTTATTTTTGACGAAGACTTCAACCCTCGTTCCGAACACTGTCCTTTCTTTCATGTCTTATCTGCTCGATTAGTTCCGCTGCTTTCTTATAGGCGGTGGAGAATCCACTACGGCACAACTAGGATAGGGCGCTTCAGTTCCCAGCTAATTATTTCCGTGTCCCACAAAACAGGGCCTCAGCCTTGCTGCCACGCTTACTTCAGTCAGTAACGACGCAGAGGCTTACACGAGAGCTCTCGAGTCGCTGCTTTTCTTTAGCCTACTAAGTTTCTCTTCCTTCTTTACTGGCTTTCTCGCAATTTCGCTGAGGCGCTGCATGATGACGATAGCTCTGAATAACCTCTCTGGATTGGAAAGAAATCCACACATTTGTTGAGTTTTCTCCGCACCAGTAAACCAAGGACAAGCGGCTCGGCTCCCGGTTTGGACAATTGCAATTCGCAATTCAAAGCACCGCGCGTGTCTCAAGTGCTCGCCTATTCTCCCGAAAGAGCCGCTGCCGACCCGACAGACCGTGGTCTTCCAGTGAACTCCGCCTCTTCTTTCCTCTCTTTGTCCTCCGGGGGTCCTGTTGCGAAATAAAAGCAGTTTCGTACAAAGCTTTTCATTAACAGAAGGCGTGAAAGGTAACAGTCTAAGCACGCGATCGGTCGCTCTTTCTTTAAACGATCCCAACGCGCACTTCTCTTTGCATCACTCGCTGCGCACCCGCCCACGCATACCTGTGAGCTCAGTGCTCGGGCGCGTCTTTCAGGACGTTATCTTTTTTTCTAGACACGTAATCAAATACTGCGTTCTTCATCTTAGCTTCGATGTTTTTTTTTTCTTGTTTCTTTTTTCTTGCGTTTTGATTCCGCGTCTCTTCCGGTTGGCGCGCGGACGAGCTGTGTAGAAAAGTTTCTACGCGTTCTCAGTTGCTCTTTTTATGAGCCGAGCATACGCCCTTTGGAAGTGAACTAGGAAACTCCTGCGGCGGTTGTCTTTCAAAAAGGCGCCCATGCACGACAAGCGTATGCTCTTATTTGCGCTTTTAAAAAAAGTGATTGTTGAGACAAAACTACGGTGGTCATCATAAAACACCCACACATCGGTCTTGGAGCGCGCATGAGGGAGCTTTCATTTGGCGTATTGCGTTACAGGAATGCATAAACTGCCTTGGCATGCGCGTCATTTATCATTTTGCTATTGTCTCTGGCAGAATAATTTAGGCTTTGTGACTAGTTTTGTGCGAATATTTCAGCTCAATCTTGCTAATGTTCTCACAACGCGGTTGGCCTAGGTTTCGTCTTTGCGTGTTCGTCGAGCATAAATCTTTTGCGGCGACGCAGAGCTCATTCCGCGCTTCCGGGAAAAGTGAAGTACGCTTTGCGAGGTGGGCTGTACGTAAGCCCATACGTACGAGCGCTTTCGTGTTCGGTGTGCGTCAGCATATTTACATACGCACACAAGCGCACACATGCAAACTCACAAAATATGCTCTGTCTCGTACCGCTGCTTTATAATTGAGACTAGACTGGATGAGAGCCGTCGCTGCGAATTAAACGCTTAAATATAGTGTGCTATTCGATAGCTCAGAAATTTAAAAGGATTGCGGTCATGAGCATAGCGCGACGCACCTATAGCCCTCTCCTTCTCGGTGTCCGCTCTGCGCTGCTTCAGGAAATGAGCAGTAACGGAAAACCCAATCTCTTCAGGAAACACCGTATTCAATTAGTATTTTATGGACATACGAAATATATCCATTCAACAACAACGTCATACATTTTCAGCTCTCTGTTCGCGAGCAGTTTGTTCATATTTCGTCGAGTCGTCCAAATAATGGCCAACGTGACTATTCATTACTCACTATAAGCAGCGACCGTTCGCGATTTGTTGAGTCTCCTGCGCTGGCTATTTACGTATGTTATTACACAACAGCTGATCCAGATCTATCCTCTTGCAGTAAGTTAGTCTGTCGGCAAGTCCTTCAATCCGCCTGCCGTGCGACGAAAGTGAAAAGAAATGGACCCACTAATTTTGTTTTGAACGCCTCAGACGGCTGCGTTATTAAGGGCGCCATATAGGGTGATGACCGAATTCTGGTGAGTGAACATTGAGAATATTTTGAAGAACCCATGCTGTCATCTTGATTATCACCACAATCTTGCCCACTGCAACACAAAGCTTTTCCCACTCACTGATCTTCAATCACCGCTTTCTTGTGCGAGCTGATTTCATCTTATGCTTGCAAACTTTCCAGTTTCATCGCACCACTTAAATATCCACTGTCTTCCCCGGCACTTTCCATTTCTCAGTAATTAGCCGTTCTCTCACTGTCATTTAGTAGGGGAGAAAAATGTACTCAATAAAAACGGATTAAAGCCCATGCGGCAGGCATTTCCAAATCATGACCAGTAGCTCACCGCGGTCCTTGAAAAAAAATGCATCGACGATTACGATACTGTCAAATACGAATTCTGAGCGCAGCTTCGTGTTGGGCAACGCCAACTGTTTTGCTATCTGCAGTTTTAGCAATGTAATATTCATTACATATTGCCACAGAAAGTGCCAGCGTTCGAGTGCTACGCACAACGCACTGTATATTGCAGGCGTCGCGAACCAAGCGAAATGTCGACAGCCCCGTCACGACAAGCGAAGTCAGCCGCAGTGCACGAGACAGCCATGCACGAGCACGAGCTCCAACCGAGGGACCAGCGCGCGTGACGGAGGAAGAAAGCTACAGGTTAGAGGCCAGGGGCTCGTGATATCGACAGACTCCGCGTTCCCTCTCTTTCGTCCGCATTCGCTCTCTTTCGTTCTCGTTCGCTCTATCAGTTACGCATCCGACGCCAGCCAACGGCGACGCCGCTCAACGCAGGAACGGGCGTCTATGAGCTGCGCTCTAAAAAGTAGAATCATTGCGTCCTACCGGCTCCGAGCTGTGGGGCGTAAACTTCTAGCCTGACACAGAAACATGAGTAGAAATTAAAGACATAAAGCGGTAGTATTAACAGACACGAAGACAGTAGTGGGAGTTATAGAGAGCAAAAAAGCGCAGCCAATCTTCCAGTTGACATCAAGATGAAGCTGAACACGCCATGTAATGTGTAGGGTAAGTAACGGGTGGTTCTTTAGAGTTCTGATAGAATGTAGTGCAAGACATCTGTGATGCCGTAATATATTGTGGCGGCATCGAAACAGATGGCACTGATCAAGAGTAACAGCAGTAGGTCGGTCTCTTTAATACCACGCATGAGGGACTTCTTCTTCGTGTTTGTGCCTTCTTTTCAAAGCTCATGCGTATTCGTATCGTCCTCGTCTTTGTCGCAGTATTCACGCGGAATTTGTCTCCCTCCGAAAGATTCCAATAACAATAACAAAGTGATTGTCGCGCTGGCAGAATACAAACACACACGTATCAAGAAATTGCTTCCATGAAGAAGCGTGCATAAAGAAGAAAGGCACCCGAATGCAGGATGAACTAATATCTTACAAGCAACTGATCTAGCAACTACATTGAAGATCTTCAACGTGTCATCGAACCTACACACGACGTCTGAATTTAGACCAATATACCAGGCACCAAGAAGCAGATTTCTTTTTTCGTTTCGTGGTATGCTTCTGACTCCTTCACCGTGGAACCTCGAGAAGCTGTACGAGATCTTTACAAAACCTGGTTACGTTCCGTGGTATGGTTCTCTCAGAAATAATGCGGCGTTATTTTTTTTTTTCTGACGCTATAAGTTCAAAAGCAATGCAAGAAGAGGCAAGAATGCAAAAAGGCCTCGTCAAGGAGTCCTCTGCTAACGCCATCGGCTCGTTCTCCATCGGGGCAAAACTGAATGTCGATCAGCGTGCTGTGGGAGGGAATGGGGAATGGATTTTAATATTGAATTATTCATGACACCAGGAGACCCCCCTACCCAACCTCCGACCACTCCACCTCATGCGACCTCGTGTAGGTAGACCGAGGGCAGCGCTTCATTCTCGTACCTATCCCGAGTATAGAGGACGGCTCCCTCCGACTCACGGAAAAACAACGCCGCTCTCGTGTTGCTCTCCTCGGGGACGTGCGTTCATCGTGCAGCGGCGTCTACCGACGCCGAATGCCGCAGAGGCAGTTGGCGCACTTTCCCTTTATTTCTCGGTCTCGCGTACACTTCATGCGCAGCCGGCATTCGGGAGGCGTAACAACAGAAAGGTTGGATTCCGGGTCGTCCCTACCGAAGCACGCTGATTTTGTTGGCCGTGTTGCTTCACGCTTCCCTCGACAACGGCAGGAACGGCAGGAACGGCAACCTTCGCGCTCTGCGTTTTCCATTAACTTCCTCCTCTCTCTCTCTCTCTCTCTCTCTCTCTCTCTATATATATATATATATATATATATATATATATATATATATATATATATATATATTTCTTTTTTCGCACGGCGTCGCCCTTCAGGGAGCAGCCGCATCTCTGGTCCAATCTGCAAGTCTATACAACAGGGGCCACCGGAGCACAAGGAACCAGGCCTGGCACATGAGCCGCCGCGCATTTGTTTGTTGACTCGTTTATCTCCCTCAGGGCGCGCGCGCGGCAGGCAACGCATTTCGGATTCCTCACGCCGCGCGGCAAAGGTGAGTCGCTGTAGTCGAGCGGCTGGTAGCGATGGCTCGCTGGCGTGTCTCGCACGTCGAATGGTCAGGCGTTTTTTCATAGCGACAAACAAGACGCTCCGCATGCGCGGGCCTGATGAAATATGCGAGGGAGCTACGCATACATATCAGACTTTCTATAACTTTATATAGAAGCGTCGTTGGGATGGGACGTAAGCGACAAGCTTCTGCGTCTCCATATATCCTCGCTTCCTCGTGTGCACAGCCTGCAGCTTCGTTCGCACGTTCAGCAGGCTTCCCCTTATACTCGACTTAGGTGGGATGGTGAATAGAAGTCTTGCTCACTCCTTCCAGTCGCTATGAAGTAATCGAAACGGGGCATCCTTATAACGACGGGCCACGTAGGGGATTCTCTCCGCCACAAAATTTCTCCTGTCCTAAGAATAAAAATGAGTCGTCAAAAACGAGAGATAACGTCGGTCTGGGGATCAAAACCGGTCGCTGCGCGCCGGGCTAAGTGAAACAGGATTAAAAGGTGTCTAGTCAGAAGGAAGCGCAAGGTCTTTCGTATGCGCGCTGCTAAGCAAGAAGTGCAATATCTGCTCTCCAGCCCACGTTAATACAGAGGAAAGGCGAAAGCGAAAAGCTGAGTGGGAAGCAAGAGCGGATATGTAAAGTGATTTTCATCAAGCTTATTTCTTCAAAAAGAAAGCAAGGTCTCTCTACAGGCCCTTGGAACAGTAGCGGGCCAGGGCCTTTTTGGTAGCCTTAACCCTGAGCAGAGTGTGCTATGTAATGCGACGGGGTTCAGGAACCGAGAAATTGGAAATTATCTGAAGGTGAGTGTTTTTCTAAAGTGCCTGATTAGCTGTTCTTTCTTTCATGTCTTTCTTTTTTTCACAGCGCCCATGTAATTTTCAGCAATCCGGGGTTCATTGTTCGCTGTCGTATTATATTATTATTTTTCGCTCATACATTGTTACCAGAAGTATTTTCGTAGCGGAGAACTGACCTGCAGTATGCTACGGAAACAGGGCAGAGGCAGCTTTCATAACACTTTCGTGCCCACTGCTCGATAAAAAGCTATCTCCAATTTCCTCTACAATTGCCAGATCAAGGGTCGCAACACAGAGTACGATAGCGTGCAGCATAATGCAGCGTCAACGTCTCAACTGTCGGGGGAAAAAAATGCTCCGGTGTACACATTTGTGACACGATTTTTTTTACCTGTTTTGTAGAGTGGAAGATCAAACAGCGCGACAAAGACAGAACACATGGAAAGACGCACAGACACAGTGCTGTAACAGTTAAAAGAGCACTGTGTACTAAAAATGAACTTAGCTAAAAAGGATGCTGCATGTTCTGTCTTTGTTGCGCCGTTTTACCTCTCCACTCTACAAAAGAGGTAAAGAAAAAATCGGGTCACGAATGTGTACACCGCAGCTTTGTCTTTTTTTTTTGCGATGCCTGAGACGTTCGCGCTGCATTGTGCTACACGCTATTCAGCATAAATAATTGCACGTGTATTGTCTTTTACCAAACAAAACAAGCCAGGGGATGTTTTCTCTCAACATCAGAAGTTTCTCTATCTCTCTCTCTCTCTTTTTTTTTACGAATGCTCGTTTTCTCTTCTACTTGGAGAAAATAAGAAACATTGTTCGCAGTAGCAAAGTAGTCATTCGGTAACACTGCCAGAGCTCGAAAATCGTGAATATTTTCAGTGCATATGTTCCCCTAACAGCTGATATGAAGCGTCTTATGCACAAAAGCGTGAGAGTGGATCTCTCATGTCGGATCTCTCGAACTTATTCATTTCGGGCTCTTATGTATAGCTTTGTTGTCCGAGCTGTTTTCCGTTCACACATTAACATTGACAGTAAACTTTTCAACTTCTTACCTGACTACTATGTTGAAATGTGAGCGCATGTGTAGCCTTCCTTTCTGTATGGTTATAAGGGTACATGAGAGTTGATCGGAAATTTTTTTAGGAAGTCGGCTTTCAACAAAACGTATGGTATGATGGTTTTAATGGGAGCAGCAGTGGCTTGATTCAGGCTGCGGATCCGACATAATATCTAGGCGAATAAATTCGCGAGGGATGACGCCAGACACACACTCCTTTAAAAACGTACTCACAACAGATGTAAACGTGCGCACATATTCAATGCTTTTCAGGAGGCCTCGTCAAGCACACATGCTCGTGAGCACCAGGCTTAATGCAGGTATTATACACAGACTTGGCTACAGGCTACATAATGCAAATGCACGGCGCTGACTTAGCGCACTGCAGCTGCGTGTGTTGTGATACACGTACACAATGTCGGACGCATTTTTTGTGAAATGCTTAAAATTCAACCAGCGCGCAGCAAAAACTCTAAGCCTCGCTGTGAGGCTTCTTTCGCAGCCACGCCAAGAGCTGAAAAGCGAGATCCAAGGCCCCCCACCGCGATGTGCAAAGGCCAGAATACGTAGCTGCGACATTACCATTGCTCACGCGACCATACGGCTGCATACAATTTAGAAAAGGGGATAATGATGATATGCGGTGTTTTGATGGCGCAAGGGCCAATGATGGTCAAAGAGTGCCAGCTGAGAACAGTAGTACGATGTACGTTACATATTGTTCGTTCCGTGAGCAAAGGCCTTCTTTTCGGGCTCGCCGAAGCCTACTTTTTTTTCCTTTATGCTCGTGCAATCACACTTCTCTCTTTGTTATTCCAATCGTCTTATTTTCCGCATTCCCTCGCCTCGTTCCCAATAAGTAGCCGGCTCCCTCGAATCAGCCTTCCTGTTTTCGCTCTTGTCTCCTTCGCGCTGTTCACAATCAGTGGTGCAGTGGCAGGTTACATCTACGCACAATTTTGGTTGCGTATACAACGCAATCAAAAGTCAGTATTCTTTAATTTATCCAACGTAACATCCAAGTCGCATGCTTCTAGACGTGCCAGGAAAGTGTACACTGCACGATAAATCTACGGGGCGAAGCGTTTTCTCTCGCTCGGTGTGTGACACATCGTCAGTGGCGGAGGGGGCCCATCATCCGGATGGATTCATCCATCGAGATCCCGTAGAACACCGAGGGTCGTCATCGCTGAGCGTCTTGGCGATGCCGACCCCCAGAGAACGTCCGTGCAACGTATCCACCGCTGTTGGGGGTGCAGTGGCACGTCGAGACGCCTGTGTTCCCCTTCCTGAATGAAAGGGCTCGCTTGAACAAAAGCCCAGAGCAGGCGACCAGGCAGTCTGTCTACGTTCCTTCGTACTTGCGATACGTACTCGACAGTGGCGATCGAAAGAAAAACGATGCTTCCGTTCCAAGACAGGGGCTGGTCGGTCATTCAGTGGGCACCGGGAAACACGTGTACACGGAGCACCGTTTCATAATAGGAAGTCCGATGCGCTCGAAGGCGGCCGGACAATGGTGGCGCGTCCCTTCTCCGTGCTCTCCGTGACGACTGGGGTGCCATTGTTTGCCGTCCCTGCATTCCCCTGTCAGTAATGCCCTCGACGAGCCTTTCTTCAATAGTCTGCCTATCTTGTCCTGAACGGAGCAAACCTGGGCTGAGGAAAGGGGGGGGGGGAGGGTCGGGGAGGTGGCTAATTTCTCTCGGCCATCTGTTGACCGTTCGCTCTCCTTTCCTCTCGAAATGCTAGCGCTTACTATAGTCCGGGTGATAACCGAGTGTACAGGACGCGATAAGCGTGATACTCAGCGTTCTGATTATTTTTCTCTCATCCAAAGCTCTTTCCCTCTTGATGGTTAAGCACTTGTGCAACTTCGATGCCTCCCTTCGAGCAGGCGCTTGCGAAACGAGGCATGATGCGTGCGTGCGAGGGTCTCTTGCAGGAATGTCATCAAACCGGCGACACACCGCAGGAAAATGTAGTCAGAGAATCGTGGGCCGGCAACGCGCAACCCGTTGCACGGTATGCGGCGGTGAAAAGGAAAGGCATGATCGGACATCACATTAGAAAGGCCGATAATCGAGCCATCAGGTCAGGCAGTTGTAATTAAGGAACGAATTAGGCAGACATGTGTCACGTCACGTGCACAAACCTGTGCAGGGTGGCGCTTTTGTCAGGCATATATATATAACGTATGACCATGTAAGCGCCGCTTTCTTAGTTTTAGAGACCGCTGCACTGAAACACAACGAATGGCATGTGCCATGCGCAGGTCTCTATTGATATATTACGACGCGTCCGTGGTTTTGTGGGTCTTGTCATTACCTCTCATTCTGTAGCTCTCAGGATCTCCCAGCGGGTGCAATTCGCAACTGATACAAAGGGTGTTCTGCGAACTATTTTATATGCGTCTGATAACGTAAGCTGCCCCTTTCAAATTGGTTATAGTGGCTGAAAATACCATATTTATAGTCATTTGCGAAACTCGGACGCCCTTGCTGCTGCTGCAATTGAGCCCGTCCCGGCGCTTTCAGCGCGCTTAAATTGCTTATTACTATGCACATGCATCCTAAATCAGGCCGGCAAACTAAGGAGAAAAGTAGCGCGCAGCCTTTGGTCAAACTACACTATACACGGACTGATCAGATATTCATGAGAGTTATGGGTAGGGTAGGAAGCTGTATGTATGCTCCGAATTGGGCGTTATTATAATGGCCGGGTTGCGGCGTTTTCACTTCGGTGTACGCACTCGATACAATTTATATTTAAAAAATGCCTCTGCAGAAGAAGCCAAGAAGCAATGGTGTCTTCGCACAAAAAGAAAAAAATAAAGTTGTCAAGGAGCCTGATACCAAATTCCAGGGTTACATATAACTGAAAGCTATACTTTATTGTGACGATGAATCATCGAGTAGTGACTCTTTCTCGGGGCGATGTTCTGACAAAGCGATACCTTCGTCAGGGCAGCAACTGCTTCAGAAAGAAGAGGTGTGGCCTTGACGAGGACACTTGTCGAAACGTTGGCTGCGCCGACACTCCCTGTTCAACGATTTTTCATCACTTCAAGCTTCCATCTTAATCGGCGCTTGTGTCTTGTTTCAAGCTATTTCATTGCGACTTTATCCTGATTCCCTGACGTCTCATTTACGTAATCGCCTATGCAGTTTGGGCCGGAACCCGCAACATTTTCTGAACGGCTCAATCAATCGATGTCTTCGTTCGTAAGAGGTCTCTTCTGCTTTGTTTGTTGTTTTTTGACGGTCACTTGCATTGGGAAGTACAAATTAATGCTGTCTGCAGGAACCTGGATTCCAGGAGTTACGCCCTGAACCGTTCCCTGCAATCTTTTCCTCGTACTTTGCTTCGTTGCATATACTTTTCTGTATTTGATACCCAAGTGGGGTAACGTTTTGAAGTATGGGCTATACTTCGCACCTGTATTGTTACAAAAACTTTACAAACGTTGCAACGTAACAGTTACAAAGAAAAAAAAACGAGGTCTGAGATTAACATTCTCCTTTGTTCCTTACGAACGCCTCACGTCCGGCATTTGTGCGGTGCTCTTCTTCCTACGTCCCATCTGTTTCTCGCAACTGAACGACGTTGCATGGCTCATAAAGACGAAGCTTTTTCTACCTCGCACGAAGACACATCTGAATTTGGAGAGCGCGTGTCTCTGACACGTCCGTACATTGATCGCTCTCGTTCACATATTAACTGAACACTGTTATTAAACAATGCCGGCTTAACGCTACTTGAATGGAATTGCATAATCTTCGAATAGTGTCGATGAATCCCTGAAACTATTTTGAAAGAGCGTCTTCAATGTTCGGGAACATGACACACGTATACCGACTGGTTACCCGTGCTTAGCCACTGTTATGTTGCGTTGTTGTTGGGCCGCGATGAATACGGGACCAGCCCAGTCGAGAGCAGAAGTGGAACTGTTTATTCTCCAGATCAAGGTTACAGACGCGTAACATAGGTGGCGCTAGTTGCTGTCCTTTAGTTGAAGGCGGCGCATAGATGGCGGCACTAGAGAATGAGCTGGAATATTGCGCGCATATGTAACACGCCCTTTTTTTTTTTTTTTTGTAAACCAGCCTTTCAGTTTTAAATGAAGTCGCTTCTTAAGCTGGGATAGCGTGCAGGAGGCTTTATCCTTCTTCCGGAGCGGGTGGTTTGAGGTGGGCGAGGCTGTTCCTCAACTTGCTGTGTTGTACTGGTGGGCTCGGCTCAGCTATCTCGTAGTCCTCTGGCGAAGCCTCTGCAACACTCTGCTGTGTGTTTCTTGGTCGCAGATGGATGCGACTTCTGAAGAAGATGCCTCCGGTGTCTGTCTTTACGGCGTATCTTCGAGGTTCTGGACCGACGTTCACCACGGTGGCTTTTTCCCATTTTTGATTCAGGTGGAGCCACAAAGGCTGACCAGGAATTAGTGCCGAGAGATTTCTCGTGTGGCAGTCCCCGTGTTTGTGTTGCTGCTTTTGCCTTTCGTGGAGAAGCATGTGGTGAGTTGCAGTTGGAAAGCTCGGTCGTAGTACGCTTGGTGGAAGGGTTGGTAGGAATGTGCGCAACTTCCTGTCCATTAACAGCTCAGCTGGGGATTTTCCTCCTCTTGATGGAGTTGCTTGGATCAAAGTTGATACGAGAAGTCCTTGATCATGATCCGCTGTTTGCATCTGGCTAAATGAGTCTGATGCACGTGACAGTGTGTCTGCTGCTGTCATTTGCTTGCCTGATGGCATCGTTATGGCTTTGATGGCTTTCACTTTATCTGGGTCTGGAGCGATCCCTTGAGGTGAGAGTTGGTGACCCAAGTACGTAATTGCCGTCAAATCCAGCTGGAGCTTGGCCTTGTTGAGTTTTAGGTTGTTGGCGCGTGCTACTGTGAGCACATTCCTGAGGTCTTTCTCGTGCTCTTCAAGGTTTCGTGACGCGACCAGAACGTCGTCGAAGTAGGGCTTGACGGTAAGTTGCCGTTCGAAGAACCTGTCAATAGCTTGCTGGAAGAGCTCGGGGGCTGTTGCGAGGCCAAATGGAACACGAAGAAATCGATATCTTCCCCAGGGCGTCGTGAACGTGCACAAACGTGAACTTTCTTCATCCAAGACCAGTTGGTAGAAAGCACTTTTTGCGTCAAGGACGGAGAATACCTTTGCACCGCTCAAGTTTGCGAAGAGTTCCTCAGCCACAGGCACTTGGTAGTGTTGTCTTTTGATGGCCTTATTTAAGTTCCGAGGATCTAAGCACAGTCGGACACTGCCGTCTTTTTTAGTGATGATAACAATCGGATGGATCCACTCGGAAGGCTCTGTGATTTCGGTGATGATTCCATTTTGTTGCCTTCGGTGCAGTCCTGCTTTCACTTTGTGCTCTAATGCGCTGGGTACACGGCGTGGAGCTGACACCGTGGGAGTTACTCCTTCCTTCAGTTGTACGGAATAAACTCCAGGTAGTTTTCCGATGCCTTCAAATACATCAGGAAAGTCGTTGAGCACGTTTTCAAGTCGTTGCGTTGCTGTGCACGCAGCTACAGTTGTTTGCTGCGGTTGCCTTCTCGTGACGAGATTCAGGGCTTCGCATGCGCTGGCGCCCAAAATCGGCTTCAGCGGTTGGCTGACGAGGAGAAACTTCAGGGTGCACTCTTTTTCTTTAGTTGAGCAGCGCAGCTCGCATTCAGCGTCGATGGGAAGTTGCTGTCCCGTATAAGCTGTCACTCGTGCTGCTGTTGGCCTGAATGCAGGCTGCGATGGCCATGCGCTGAACTGATTTTTTGGCATGATATTTACGTCGGAGCCAGTGTCTAGCTTGAAGCTGACGTTGTGGCCATTTACGTTGACCTGTTCTGTCCACTCCGAGTAGCTGTTGATGTTGTGGAGGTCGAGACTCTCCAAGAAAAACTCTTGCTGCTGATCCTGTTGCTGCGGATCTTCGAGGAGACCTATTCGCTGGCGGGAGGTACTGCTGCCTCGTTGGCCTCGCCTACACAGGCTGGCGAAATGCCCGAATTTGCCACAGTTGTAACAGTTGCAACCATAGGCAGGGCATTCGCGTGGTCTGTGCGGTGTTCCACAGCGTGAACACTTTTGCTGCAGCTTCAGATGTGGTTTCTATTGCCGGTTCTCCATCGTTGCTGGTTTTTGTGAGTTCCACTGTTTCAGCTTCTGTAGGGCTTGCACTTCGAAATTCGGCTCCTGGAGCTCTTTTACGTGCTTCTTGGATATTTCCGCTGCCTTGCACGTTGTTGATTTTGACGAGTGTGAGGTCCCGTTTGCGAAAAAGGCGCTCTCTTAATGCTGCATCTCTGATTCCTACGACGATGCGGTCGCCAATAAGTCGGTCTTTTTTCTCCCCAAAGTCGCATTTTTCTGCTTGCCTCCGAAGGTCCGTTACAAACTCGTCGAATGTCTGGTTTTCTTTTTGCTTCATCGTGTTGAACACAGCAGACGCCTGTATTACGTTTTTGTATGGTCTGTAGAGGGCGTCGAACTGTTCCAGGAGGTACGTAACTTCATCCGTCGGCTGCTCGCAGTCGGTGGTTGGAAGTGGAGGGGGAAATGTCTGGGCGACGCGGCGGCCGTGGGGCCCGAGACGCGTAGTCGTAGGCTTGGTGGCGTACTCACAAGCTTGCTCGTAGATGTTGTATGCTTCTTTCCAGTCCTCCCAGGATTGTTGCGGGTTGTCGCCTGGCTCGAAATGTGCCGGTGGTTGCAGGAAGGCGCTGGCCATAGTTGCGGGGTGGTTGCGATCACTCTGACACCATGTTATGTAGCGTTGTTGTTGGGCCTCGATTAATACGGGACCAGCCCAGTCGAGAGCAGAAGTGGAACTGTTTATTCTCCAGATCAAGGTTACAGACGCGTAACATAGGTGGCGCTAGTTGCTGTCCTTTAGTTGAAGGCGGCGCATAGATGGCGGCACTAGAGAATGAGCTGGAATATGGCGCGCATATGTAACAGTCACGTCTTCTAACGCTGTGTAAAAGCCGGTTATGATCAGGCGGAAAAGGTCAGTTTGGCATAATACCGGCATGAATTATGTATCCTCTTTTTCTACCCCTCCCCCGTCACTGAGTGCAATACCGTATGTTCACAAGGCGTATGAATGAAATATATTAGAAGATGGTTTTTCAGCAACATCAACGTACGAATTAGCAGTGCTTGGGTTTAGCTACGTAAACGTTAGATGACACAAGTATATATCTATTATTTATAGCATCAAAGTAAAGCGATGCTCTACCTCTACTTCACGCCATCTTCCTCTTGGTATTTGTTTAATCAACTCCAGTTTCGTTGCTCAAAGAAACGAAATACAAGGCGCGGTCACTATTCAATTCAATTCAATTCTCTTTATTTACCAGTATAGAATAGAAAAAAATATTGCGAATGGGCTCCTAGGGGAAAAACCGCAAGAAAGAAGCTTGACGGTGCCCAGGAGACCATTTACATGGCAACATGAGACGCAAAGAGAGGTTTACAAAACCTTTCGACGTCATCATCCTGGATTACGCGCTACAGAATGTGAGCATAGAAAAGTCCAAAGAAGGTCCTTACGAGACACCCATTGTGATGCAGAAACCGTGAAACAAAGCCGGCTTCCGCATTCCCAGCGTAGCGCGGTCCTATGCGCGGAGGAGAGCGTACTCGGTTACGAAACGAGGTGGATACGGTTTCCCGAGACATCGATCCCTCGCGGCATGGGAAGTGCGCGTATCATACATCTACCACAGTACAAAGAAAAGAACACCCGAGGGCGTCCGTTGGGGGCGGCGGCGGTGTCCTCCTCGCTCGCGTAGCAAAAGGACCGCTCATCGAGGGGTCGTACATCACGCCCAGATAATTCGAACCGCCGCTGCTCTCGAGTGATGAATGTCGATGGGTTTGGGTGTCTCGCTTTGCGCTTCATTCCCGCCTGTGTCTTCGACGCGTCCGACACGGTTCTGTTGTGCCGTACAGAGGGCGCTCTTTCGACGGACCGCTCTCTGTGTACGGGGCAGCTGACGTGTGTTTCACTCATTCCTGCTTACAGCGTGCCTACTTTATCGCCCATACCACGCGCGAGTGGTTCTGCAAAATGGGACGTTTCCTCCAAGGACAACGCACACTAGTCAAACTTCGCTTCTACGGAGCTTGCGCGAGCACTGTTGTTGGAACTTCGGTGAATAGCTCTCATGTCACCTTTAGCACTGAGCGGCTGGAATCGAGAGCCGTTGGTAGACAACTATGTCAGAATGATACAACGATCCCATTCCGACGCTACTAAAAAATCGATTTTCTTTAGAGCGCAGCTTCGTTCCTGCGTTGAGCGGCGTCACCGTCGTCGGCTTAACCGAAAGAGCGAACGAGGACGAAAGGGAGCGAACGCGGAGCGCAGCGAGCCGCTGTGTTGGCGTCTGCAATGCCTCGTGTCTGCTCACGCTTCTTGTGAAAGCGCAACGCATGCCTCTTGCGCACGGGCACGAGAAAGTGGGCTGACCTGCGAGGCTTGGGAGAAGAAGAAGACGCACTTTCGTCGAAGGGGCACTTTGTGTTTAGAACGCTCTAGCGGAATCTTAGATCTGGGTGATTCCACGTAAGATCGAACAATCGATGGCTGGTCGACCTCTCAAATTTATTTCAAAATTTTATATATTATTGCCTGGTGAGTGGAAAGAAGAGATCCGCAATTTGTTTTTGCCGCCAAAAATTTTTTCGAAGCACAGGAAATCAATAATGACGAAGAGGTGGAGTGGAGCGCTCATCCGCTCTGCTGTTTTGGCCAACTTTCGTTATGAATTGCACAAAATATATTAAAGTTAGGTAGCTGAAATTTATTTACCTAAATATATGCACGTTTGTGCTTCTGCTCAGGTATTTTTAGTTTTTATGTGTAGCGTAGATGCTTTTATAAAAAACCTCAAAAATGGCCCAACTGGCAAAATTTTCTTTACTTTGAAGGTCTTTATCTCGAAAAATCCTTGTAGCAGACCGACAAAAATTGCGCATTACGTTCTCCGCATGCTTATCTACCACCCTGCCGAATCTTACATTTGTATAACTTTTCAGTAAAGAGATATGATCGGGCTAAGTTAAAGAAAACACCGGACAATGAAAACTTCTGACGACAATTAAAAAAAAAACCCATTTTTTATATTTCTTAAACTTTGTCCACTTATTCTCCTCCACATCAGCTTTCATAATCATTGAAAACATGTTGCATAATATCGTTGTACTAATAATTACGACCCCTCCAATGAGACCCTTAGGCAAGGAATGGATATTCCGACTTCTTGCCCAGCAAGTGTATAAAATGCAGGCAGGAATGAATTGCTTTTTATTAAAAGGCCGGCAGGTACCGAAAAAGGTGTCGCCGGCACTGAAGACGGTAATTTTGAAATTATTTGGTCACTGCAGCGGCCACGAGCGCGGGGCTACCGAGCAGGCGCGCGCGCACCCGAGATGCTCGTTGTAAGAGACGGCGCAGTGAGAGCTCGTTTTCGCGTCCTCAGACCGATTGAGTTCGAAACAGCAACGCCTCTCCGGTGACTTGAACGCACGTGCACTGGAGCTTCGCTATTCTATCCGCCCCTCTGTTCGCATCGCAGCTAGGCGCTGATAACAAGGCAGAGATGGAAGCAATATGAGAACTCTATAAGGGAGCTATGAGCGCTCGCTTCACGCACGCTGCTGCCAGAGAAACTTCGCTGCGCCAGTTATCATCAGTGGAAAGCATTAACGTGGCGCTCCAGTGGCAAAGCAAAATATGGAATGTCAAAGGAAAGAAAAGCAAAACTATCGGTAACCGGATGCGCTTGCCTATCTTAGATGTCGGCAGCAGACGGCCTGAACTAGCCGCGCGTTCAGAGCGCTGTTCACACTTCATTCGGCGCGGATAGTTCTTGTGCTTTGCTCTTACTCTACTCCTCCTGTGCGTCTCATGGCGAGAAAGTATAGCTCGGAATGAGTGTATTGTGGAGACTACCTTTCGAAGCACAAGAAGCCTAAAGGAGTACTGACACGAATTTTTAAAAATTTCAGATTGTTGCTAAAAATAAAAATACTGGTGTCGAGAAACCTAAAACGACTATTGTGGTGCCTGGGAATGCATCGTATATATTTTATTTAGCGCCACTTTAAAAAGACACTTTCGGTTTAGATATCGAGGGGGTGGCGTCTCAGTGTCGTTTCATAGCAGTGTGACGTCACGGAGATAGAGAAACTCGCGACGTACTAGCAGCAAATTCGTCATCTGCTCGTGGTGCACATAAACAACGATGAGTGAATTGTCGTCCAGTGACCCTGACAGTGATTTCTGCGATTTAGGCTGCATGCAGGACGCAGAAGTCGCATACTCGGGGGAACTATCTTGACTCGTCGGGATAATGTCCTTGCAGTGGAGCTGGCTTGCAGATGCTCAGCGACGAAAACTTCAAAGTCAAATTAAAATATTTTATACGTGTTCTCCGACTCCAGTGTGTGAACAGCGTTGACACTGCACACCAACGAAGCAAAAAATGTCCCTTTTGCGATGTCTCAAAATCGTGTCAGTACTCCTTTAATTATTGCAAAGAAGCCAAAATTTCGCACAGTTACCGACCTAGGCATATACGCTTTGAAGAAACGTTTAACGCCCGAAAGATCAGTGACTGCCAGTGAGACGGACTACTTGTGCTACGCGTGCTGTTGCTACCACTGCAATGAAAGATCTTCACGGAACGCACAGTTTAACGATGACATTCTTATGCCCCCTGAAAAAGAAATCGACGTCATTAACCAGATCACTGCGACTACCGGTGTACGTGCGTTTAAGTCACCCCAGAGGTGTTGCTGTTTCGAACTCAATCGGTCTGAGGACGCGAGCTCTCACTGCGCCGTCTCTTACAACGCGCGCCTGCTCGGTAGCCCCGCGCTCGTGGCCGCTGCAGTGACCAAATAATTTCAAAATTACCGTCTTCAGTGCCGGCGACACCTTTTTCGGTACCTGCTGGCCTTTTAATACAAAGCAATTCATTCCTGCCTGCATTTTATACACTTGCTGGGCAAGAAGTCGGAATATCCAATCCTTGCCTAAGGGTCTCATCGGAGGGGTCGTAACTGTTAGTGCAACGACATTATGCAACATGTTTTCAATGATTATGAAAGTTGATGTGGAGGAGAATAAGTGGACAAAGTTTAGGAAATATAAAAAATGGGGTTTTTTTTTAATTGTCGTCAGAAGTTTTCATTGTCTGGTGTTTTCTTTAACTTAGCCCGATCATATCCCTTTACTGAAAAGTTATATAAATATAAGATTCGGCAGTGTGGTAGATAGCCATACGAAGAACGTAATGCGCAATTTTTGTCGCTCTGCTACAAGGATTTTTTGAGATAAAGACCTTCAAAGTAAGGAAAATAACGTTTCCTGGGCCAATTTTGAGGTTTTTTATAAAAACATCTGCGCTACACATCAAAACTAAAAATACCTGAGCAGAAGCAAAAGCATGCATATATTTAGTTAAAGAAATTTCAGCTACCTAACTTTAATATATTTTGTGCAATTCATAACGAAAGTTGGCCAAAACAGCAGAGCGGATGAGCGCTCCACTCCACCTCTTCGTCATTATTGATTTCCTGTGCCTCGAAAAAATTTTTGGCGGCAAAACAAATTGCGGATCTCTTCCTTCCACTCATCAGGCAATAATATATAAAATTTTGAAATAAATTTGAGAGGTCGACCAGCCATCGATTGTTCGATCTTACGTGGAATCACCCTACTGCTAGTTTTCCGGGCACAAGTTCGTCCATAATAAGGAAGAAGTTTTAGAGCGCAGCTCGCAGCTCTTAGGTGCCCGTTCCTGCGTTGAGCGGCGTTGGCGTCGTCGTAACCGGCAGAGCGAACGAGAACGAAAGGGAGCGAACGTGGAGCGCAGCGGAGAATCAAATGCGGTGATGGCGAGGAGAGCGCGAGGAGGAGAGAACGACAGTGGCGAGACGACCGGTTCCGCGGCGCCATAGTAGTGCGCGCCGTCGTGGAGCCGCCGATGACATCACCACTAAGGTATGCGGCGGAGGCGTCCAGCGGTAACATATATGAAAATAACGCGCTGCATGAACGGAGGCCTGTCTGGGGCGGCTGTTGTGGAACGCGCCCACGTGGTGTTCCGGGTCTTCCGGTTAGCGAGGCAGTCGCGCCTCAACTTATCGCAAAATGAAAACGCCTAAACAGCTGCGCTCAGAACTCGCATTACGCAGTATCGTAATCGTCGGGGAACTTTTTTCCCGCCAATCGCTAGTTGCACTGGCTACGTTTATTCATTATCGTCTGAGAAACCAGCATGGGCAGCGGATGGCATACGAGTTAATTAGACTTGAGCTTAATCATTACTAAGATACAGCCGACGACTTCTGTCTCTTTCTACACCTCCTCAGAAAGATATATTCGCGGCGAATTTCCTTAAGGGAACTATTGTAGTTTGTGCTGAACTTATTGGATTGAGGCAGAGGCATAGTAGCATACAGGTATTGCTTTATTACGCTGTTATAAATGAGTGTAGCCAACATTTGCCAACAGTAGTCAAATGTCAGGCATAATGAGGCTGGTATGACATGGGTAAATATACGGTAGGCTCCAATAAAGCTAGACGCATTTAAACATTATGCAATGTTGCGTGTCCAACGCGGTATAACAGTACAAGTTTTTCCCCAATTCTAGCTCGGGAAATGTTTCATTTTTCTGCTGACCTAAGAATCGCTACTGAAGCACCAAATTACTTCCCTTAGAATATATCGCATTGAGAAAATAAATACGGACACAGAATGCAATGCTGGCTAATAAGTTCATGCTTGAAACGTAGTATTAGCGCAGAAAACTACACGGAAAATCTTTCTGTCCTTCTTCCTTTTTTTCGCGTAGTTTTTTGCGTCAATACTGCCTTTCCGCTTGGTTCACACACGAAATGTGCCAATATACTTAATCGGTCATAAAAGTTTACCATATAGAATTCATAGCATACCAATGCGATATACGTATGCATGGATTCTCACTTCCGCAAGTTTGAGAGCGGCCAAGAAAAACGTGCTCACGATGCCGTACACGTTGGACTTGCTATAAATTGCAAATTTACCGTGTACGTGGCTCGAAAAAGCATTCATCTTTGGGCAGTTCATTTTTCCCCGGGGCAAGCTCAAGTTCCCTGGCCGCTCTGGATTCTCCGTGGTTGCGGTAATTTATTTACGACGCCTCTATCGCACTACAGAATCTCATCGACTTCACTTTCACATCAAACGCGAGGCCCGGTCTTTCCCTATATATGCGCAGACCTGTTCGAGCATTCCTAAAACGGCGCGCAGCCGCTGACCGCAAGCGGGACCCGAGCAGCTTGCGCGCGCTTACAGGCGCGGTTTCGCGCGTCGCGCCGCGACGACCGCAGCTGCCCTCGAGCGCCGCGACGGACGGCAGCCGCCAAGCGCGCGCTTCGTTTCTCGGAAAGCGTCCACGCACTCTCAGCAGGTGGCCGTTCATTACGCCACGGGCGGCCAGCCGCGTTGACAGCTTTATTCGCGCGCACACCGAGAGCACCACTAACGGGCACCGATGAAAAATGCCTCCGCGCCAGAGATTGATGAATGCCCCCCTCCCCCCGCCCTGCCGACGATCGCTCTTTTCTTCGCCTGCGTGCGCCGCGCCGGCGATATGAGATTCCCGCGTGTCACGCCGGCATTCACGAGATGGCGGCGCCCGGATGAGAGCGGCACCGTGCATACGTAGCTCGCATTCGGACCCACTGGCCTCGCTTACGTACAGCCAGGTACACCTTGAGGAGCGACCAGTCCGAGCGGGTTGCAGTCCATTGTCGGGTGTAGGCTGCAACGTATACTGCCGCCAGCAAAAGCATATATACGAGCCCCGAGAGACCACACGAATTGCTTGCCATTCTACAGGGCGCGTGTCCTGAAATCGTCTAGCGCTGTCGTGTTTTCCCAAAGCGAATTTCACTGGGAACCTTCCACAATTCCAGACTTCATGCGAAGACGCGCGTGAAGGTATTTTCCTTTCGGGGGCAACCTGCGGTGCTTGACGTTCTTGAAATCCGTGACCCTTTCGATCAACGGGGAGTTTGCATGTTGTATACTTCCATTAGGTAAAGAGTGTCAGTGAAGCGTTGAGACTTCCTCCTGCGTTTTGGGTATCAAAGTCTAAACGCTGGGTGCCCGCTCCACTTCTAAATATACCAGCATTCGAGGGAAAGATATTTCTTGCACAGCACTCGACGGGATCGCCGCTGACACTATACGTTTAAGTTACACCAGTTTACAATATAATTTAGTTTACTCGTTTGTCGAGACACTAATTAGATATAGCGCCGTGACTGAAAGGGATGTCTGCAGCAAAGTGAGCGAGCAGTGAACAGGTACACCACTTTTTCCATTTATTTCATTATTACAAGCACGGTGTAGCGACGATGTATGTCATGATCCGCACACTTGGTGGCGACAAAAAAGAAGAAAGAGGAGCTAGAATGGAGCACTTTACATGGTTCGACGAATTTCGTTAAATCAGATACGTGCTACACTCTTAAAAAAAAGGGTGTCTGTACTGACTACCTTTGGGTGGTAATCGCCTCGCTACACATATGATGACCTTTTGGGGTGTCAAACGACTCCCTTCGTTCTTCAGACCAACGACTCCCTTCTTCACAATTTGGGGTGTCAAACGACTCCCTTCGTTCTTCAGACCAACGACTCCCTTCTTCACAAGCAGAGAGTCTATGTTACTCCCAACGCAGGAGTCTACGTGACTACCTTTTATTTCCCGCTAGTACCTCTAGGTAGTCAGGGTGACCCCTTTGCCATGGTAACGCTGACCCCCACTGGAGCGTTCCTTTGACTCCGTTGTCCTTAAGGACAGTGGTGTACATGACTCCCCTGGCAAGAGTCAGTGTGACCACTTCGTGGTACTCAATGAGACACTCTGCAACAAATAATGCGTTTATTTTTCTTCTTGGTCGATATTGATGAAACTTGCTGAGTTTAGGTTTACTTATGTGGCGATTTCAAATATGCAATTATCTGGAAGAAAACGCAGTTTTTACGCATAAAAATTTCATGTGTCTTGATGAGCAAGCCTTTCCAAACTTGGAGTTACAAAGTAAATCGACATATCGCTATAGTTAGGGGATAAAAACTGTATGCAATAGTTTTAAAGGAGTTTACTGCGCTGTTCTGGCATAATGTTCATGAACCCACTAGCCCACATACGAACTCGCGTTTTAAACCCATTTGAGTTAAAAGTTACGTAATATTGAACTCTCGTGAGCGAATCACCAGCTAGACATACACTTACTGGTCAATGTTCAGCATACTATGACTATTGTTAAGTGGGTTTAGGACATGCATTCTGGTTATGTTGCATACAGTTCCCATTTCATATTATTGTGATATGCTTACTTTGTAACTCGTGCAGGCCTAACATGGCACATGAAATGTTTGATATACTTAACACGACATATAATAGTAGAAAAATATTTGCATTTTCAAAATCAGCGTACAAATACACATAAACTAAACAAGTTTTATAGAGATTGATCAAGAATTTCAAAAGAACTTCAAATCAGAGCGAACACCATTAGGGTTTTTATCTGACAATCGACGAAAGTTGGTGCCGCTACCTCTTGTTACTCAACAAGGCACTTCCACCGGGTTTACTCAAACAGGAACACTGTGGTGGATGCATGACAGCCGCAACAAGTTTTTGTAGCAACTTTACAGTGCTGCACTCGATTCCTCTGGGGGAAATAAAATACTACTCGAAGTTTATATAGATGAGTCTCAGAACAATTTCCGCTCGCGTAAAACAACAAAAAATGTTGATTCTAGAAGAAAGTAAGCCATGCAACACGGAAACAGAAGAGATGCGGACAGCTCAAACGCTAGCGTTTGGTTTGTCTGTGTCTTCTCTTTCACGTCAGCATGCCTTCATCCTATAAACAAACTGAAATTTCTGCGATTCGTAAAATTATTCTTTGAATCGGTTTTAAACACTTCATGCCATTTCATACATGTTCACATTGTAATGACAACCTACTGTTTTATCAGTAAGCACCTAAACTATAGGCACAACATCCTGCGAATAATGCGTAGTCCTTAGCCACGTCACCACAATTGTTAAGCATTTTATATATATATATATATATATATATCTGTGTGTGTGTGTGTGTTTGACATTTTTGAGCGCGCAAAAGAACAGGGACGAAAAACGACGCGGACACAGCGCTGACTTCCAACATATGCTTTATTTTCTACAGTGGTACATATATATATATAGACAACAAAAAGCAACGCACGCAGGTTCATTGTACAGGAAGGCTTCATGTAAAACCACAAATAAGTATGCATGATAAGCAATCAAACAACCTGATACCGGATTTTTTTCTTCTTTAAGAGATCAAGCGGTCATTCCTGACTACCACTATCGTCTAGTCACCCTGTGGGCCTTGCTTAGAAAGTCTAGTTCTTTTTGGATAGGTCAATTGAAGGTGCACTAATGCACAGCACATGTCTCCCAAACTTGCAATCTTCGCCGCTTCAATTATCTCGCGTGTTGTTTGGGCCTGGCTCCTTCCTGTCGCAGTGCACTGCGAATACATGTGATCGCACCCACACTTCCTGCAGTGGAAAGCCAAATGTCCCACACCTCCAGTTCGCACGTTATTTGCATGCTCACGCAGCCTGTCATTGGCACACCGTCCCGTCTGCCCTATGTATTTCTTGCCACAGGACAGCAGTAACTCATAAACGATGTTGTTCTCACATTTAACAAAGCTTTCTTTGTGCTTTTTTTGGCACCTGGGTTTTTCAGAACCACTGTAGGAGGCCTTGCACAGATTATAAAGCTTGTTTGGTGCTGAAAGGACGACTCTTACGTTGGCGTTGTTTCCTATCTTTTTCAGCCTATGTGAGACATCGTGAAGGTACGGTATGACGGCGCATTTCTGCTTGAAAGGCTCCGTTTCTGGTGAAGCCTGCTCCTCACCCTCGCGAACATGTTTGACAGTCTTGAGAAGGCCCTCCGCCACAGATGTGACAACATACTGAGGAAACCCCGCCTTTTTCAGGCAGTCAGCTTGCGCCTGGAAACTACACGAACACTTGTGAGGACATGAGCGGCGAAGCGCATTCATTAGGGTTAATTTTGCAATACCCCTTTAACTAGCTTGGAGTGGCCCGAAGAAAACGGCAGAAGCGGCTTATTGGCCCTAGGCTCGTACGACCAGCAGACCTGGTCTCGCTCGAAGAACATTCGTAAGTCAAGAAAACGCAAGGCGTTGTTTTGCGGCATTTCATGCGTGACTGCGAGCGGTTGCAGGAAACGCGTGAACAGATAAAGTACGTTTGAAGAATCATTGCCAAATTCGCCTGGACTTGATTCTAGAAAGACACGTAGTCGTCTACATATCTAAACACCTTCTTTACATTTGTGCCTGTTACTAGAAACTAGAAACAGAGCTAACAGGCACAAATGTAAAGAAGGTGTTTAGATATGTAGACGACTACGTTGTCTTTCTAGAATCAAGTCCAGGCGAATTTGGCAATGATTCTTCAAACGTACTTTATCTGTTCACGCGTTTCCTGCAACCGCTCGCAGTCACGCATGAAATGCCGCAAAACAACGCCTTGCGTTTTCTTGACTTACGAATGTTCTTCGAGCGAGACCAGGTCTGCTGGTCGTACGAGCCTAGGGCCAATAAGCCGCTTCTGCCGTTTTCTTCGGGCCACTCCAAGCTAGTTAAAAGGGGTATTGCAAAATTAACCCTAATGAATGCGCTTCGCCGCTCATGTCCTCACAAGTGTTCGTGTAGTTTCCAGGCGCAAGCTGACTGCCTGAAAAAGACGGGGTTTCCTCAGTATGTTGTCACATCTGTGGCGGAGGGCCTTCTCAAGACTGTCAAACATGCTCGCGAGGGTGAGGAGCAGGCTTCACCAGAAACGGAGCCTGTCAAGCAGAAATGCGCCGTCATACCGTACCTTCACGATGTCTCACATAGGCTGAAAAAGATAGGAAACAACGCCAACGTAAGAGTCGTCCTTTCAGCACCCAGGTGCCAAAAAAAGCACAAAGAAAGCTTTGTTAAATGTGAGAACAACATCGTTTATGAGTTACTGCTGTCCTGTGGCAAGAAATACATAGGGCAGACGGGACGGTGTGCCAATGACTGGCTGCGTGAGCACGCAAATAACGTGCGAACTGGAGGTGTGGGACATTTGGCTTTCCACTGCAGGAAGTGTGGGTGCGATCACATGTATTCGCAGTGCACTGCGACAGGAAGGAGCCAGGCACAAACAACACGTGAGATAATTGAAGCGGCGAAGATTGCAAGTTTGGGAGACATGTGCATTAGCGCACCTTCAATTGACCTATCCAAAAAGAACTAGACTTTCTAAGCAAGGCCCACAGGGTGACTAGACGATAGTGGTAGTCAGGAATGACCGCTTGATCTCTTAAAGAAGAAAAAAATCCGGTATCAGGTTGTTTGATTGCTTATCATGCATACTTATTTGTGGTTTTACATGAAGCCTTCCTGTACAATGCGCCTGCGTGCGTTGCTTTTTGTTGTCTATATATATATCTACCACTGTAGAAAATAAAGCATATGTTGGAAGTCAGCGCTGTGTCTGCGTCGTTTTTCGTCCCTGTTCTTTTGCGCGCTCAAAAAGTCAAACATGAATTACCAACTTGCCGATGCCTACGCTCTCTCAATATATATATATGTGTGTGTGTGTGTGTGTGTGTGTGTGTGTGTGTGTGTTGTGTGTGTGTCATTCCATGCCAAGTGTCCCAGAAGTGGCGCTCGCACATCACAGATTTTGCTGATAAAATTTGTGCCTTTTCCTGTGCCACATGGAGTATTGTGGCAAAACACTTTTGGTCGAAAAAAATTTTGACAATCATGGCACCCCCTCGAAATTCGCTTCTATTTATTAAACTGTACCTAATAGAAAAATGTGTATAAAATCTATTTTTGTGTGTTGAGCTACGAAACCGCGCTTGCGCTATCACAGAGGTTCTGTTTAGTTGTCCCATTCATTATTTCCGATTTTTTTTTGTGTTTCACTACCAGCTACGTAGCTTCAAAAACTACAAAAATCTTCAATGTTCGTGAATTTTCTTGAGCTATTTGCAACTCACCCTATCCAATATTAATCATAGCCTGATTTCCAGGAAAGTGTATTTTAGTACAGAAATGTTTAGGGGTAAAATAGACTTCAAATCTTTCCGAAAAAAATTGTGATATTTGAGAAAATGTACGATTTGTCACATGTTTGACCGTATTTTTCATACTGATGCGGTCAAAGTAAAAATCCTCGTCATGTGGCGTTTGATAGAAGACTTCATCGTTAAGTAACGAAGAAAGTCTAATCAAATCATTTTTTTTGTTTTAAGGAAGAAAATAATTTTTGAATTTGGCCCTCCGAACGCGCAGTGCATTTCATTTTGTTGCCACTTCGCCGCAAAGCACGTGGTAGCCCTTGCAGCTGACACTCGTCACAGGCAGCGGCCAGATGCGAGATGTATGTCAGCGGCTCGTGAGTGGTCGAAAGTCTTGTCGCGCTGTCAGGGCGACGAGTAATGAATTTGCGTTACAATGAGCATTTGCTAGGCGGGCCCAATGGGAAATATGGATGCCCGAGAGCAGCATGTGGAGTCGTTGGCACAATGTCCTAGAGGGACGTCTGCACAACTAGCATACACATACTGAAAGAAATAATGCACACTGTACACACTTCTTTCTCAGGGTATACATGTTGTACAGACGGCCTCTAGCACAATGTGCCAAAGACGCCATAGGCTGCTCTCGGGCGTCCATACTTCCCATTGGGCCCGCCAAGCAAGCTCACATTGTAACGCGAATTCATTACTCGTCGCCCTGACATCAACGTGACAAGACTTTCGACCACTCACGAGCCACTGACATACATCTCGCATCTGGCCGTTGCCTGTGACGAGTGTCAGCTGCAAGGGCTACCACGTGCTTTGCGGCGAAGTGGCAACAAAATGAAATGCACTGCGCGTTCGGAGGGCCAAATTCAAAAATTATTTTCTTCCTTAAAAGAAAAAAATAATTTGATAAGACTTTTTTCATTACTTAACGATGAAGTCTTTTATCAAACGCCGCATGACGAGGATTTTTACTTTGACCGCATCAGTATGAAAAATCTGGTCAAACATGCAACAAATCGTACATTTTCTCTAATTTCACAATTTTTTTTCGGAAAGATCTGAAGTCTATTTTACCCCTAAACATTTCTGTACTAAAATACACTTTCCTGGAAATCAGGCTATTATTAATATTGGTTAGGGTGAGTTCCAGATAGCTCAAGAAAAATTCACGAACTTTGAAGATTTTTGTAGTTTTGAAGCTACGTAGCTGGTAGTGAAACACAAAAATTCAGAAATAATGAATGGGACAACTAAACAGAACCTCTGCGATAGCGCAAGCGCAGTTTAGAAGCTCAACACACAAAAGTAGATTTATACACATTTTTCTATTAGGTACAGTTTAATAATAGAAGCGAAATTCGAGGGGGGTGCCAGGACCGTCAAAAATTTTTTCGAGCAAGAATGTTTTGCCACAATACTCCATGTGGCACAGGAAAAAGGCACAAATTTTATCAGCAAAAGCTGCGATGTGCGAGCGCCACGTCTGGGACACTTGGCATGGAATGACCCTTAAATATAAGAGCTACAGAAAGATCACGAAGGTCCCGATACTGTAGGAAGGCATTTGACACACGACGTACGTTTTAGCACTATGCTAATGCTAAAACGCACGTCGTGTGTCAAGTACCTTATGTATATAAGGTATGATATATATAAATATATATATTAGCGGTGGTATGGAGAGTTCTGTACAGAACTGAAATACAGAAACACCGTCCAGAAATACAGCGAGACACATTACTGTCAGAATGAGTGAGATATGAAAGGCAATAGTTTCGCTAACATCGTTCATTACTGTCAAATGCGGCAATATACTAGACCTGGCATAAACATTAGCATAGCCAGCAGTCAGTTTTTATGAATAGGAATCAATGGCCAGCCACAGCGCAAAACATGCAACATGTGTAGTTCTCATGTAGTACAGGATTCTCATGTAGTCATCTGAGATACAGGACCCCAATAGGTGACACAGCTTGCGTGCATGAGCTTGGCAGTGTCGTGTTCCCAGACCATGTCAGGGTCAGGTGGCATTCTGGCGAAAAGGACAGCAGGTTTGCACTGATTCGAGACCACTCACGGCCAGACCTTAAGCGTGGCTATTCCGAATTCTTGGACACGTCTTGACTACCTCGAGACACGAAGTTTCCAAGGAGGCTTCCTGGTCAAATGCAGCTGTAGAGCTTCAATGTGCAGTCTTGAAGCAACCTGAAATAGTCAAGTGCACAAAAATAAACACATGATGACAGACAGATCGATCACCTTTTAATCTGACAAGGGAAGCGCTCACACACCAGATTCCATGAAGTGTCATGGCAATGAACAAACCAGGGATACTCATTAACTTTGCTGTACTTTGAGGGTCTGTTACTCCCTTAGCCAGCTGCAACTGTTTCCGCTGCATGACCTCCGTACAATTAGAAGGATGTTTTTTTAGAGAACGCATATTTCTTATCAAATTGTATAATAGTCACGCTCAAGATGTTTTCGCGCACACACTATGTCAAGAAGGAAATAGTTTGCCTGCAACTAAAATGGCAATGAAGAGATTAATTAACAAAAAACTCATTAATTAACTTTAATTCCTGACCTGGAGGTAGTTGTTTATATTAGAAAGTTGTATCGCGTGCCAATTTATGGCATACACATTTTTTTTAATCGCGAAGTTACACGTAATTCGTGATATTCATCCTTGAATTTCAAGGACGAAATCGAAACTGATAGCGCCTGACGTGCAGGAAACGTCGCTTCTCTGTTACGTAAGCTCGGAGCTACACGTGAAAAGAAGGTGATGATAGTTTAATGAAGGTGGGCCGAAGCAGAATGTGATCAGGAAAATCTGCAAGCATTCAGAAATGCACAAGTAAACAGCTTATTATTTGGGTGCGATGTGTGGTACTTATCTGTAAACAAAGAAAGAAAAGGTTGATATTACTGCCGTTTCGGATGCGCGCATCTCGAAAGAAACAAATGAGCACCAAACGCCACATGCAAAGGTAAGGCGATCCGCTGACACAAGTTAGATGACTTGCCAGTTTTCACGAAAAGGTACGACCACGACGCGCCTTCATTCAAATTTCGTCACTCCCATGTCGCGGGCAGCTCCGGTCTGACGTAACAGAAAAACCGCGTTTTCTGTGTGCCGGACACGATCAGTTTTGATTTAGCCCTTAAAATTTTACAATAATATCTCGAGTTACGTAAAACTCATGATTTCTGAAAAATGGTATACCATAAAGCGGCACGCACTACAAATTTCTAATATAAACAACTGCCCTCAAGTCAATAAATAAAAATTAGTTAACGGGTTTTTGTTAATTAGTCCCGTCAACGCATTTTTTGTTGCGGCAGAATATTTCCGCCTCGAACTAGAGTACTACTGGAGCGTGAATGTCATAGTTTTTTTATAAAAGGTATGTACTGTCTGAAAAAAAATCACCCTGTATAGCATGGCAGCAGTATTTTAATAATAATAATAATTGTTGGGGTTTGACGTCCCAAAATCACGATAAGATTATGAGAGACACCGTAGTGGAGGGCTTCGGAAGTTTCGACCACCTGGAGTTCTTTAACGTGCACCTAAATCTAAGCACACGGGTCTAAACCATTTTCGCCTCCATCGAAAATGCGGCCGCGGCGGCCAGGATTCGATCCCGCAACCTGCGGGTCAGCAGTAGAGCACCATAACCACTAGACTAGCAGTATTTTAACGAAGACCTGTAGGTCGCGGGATCGAGTCCCGGCCTCGCGGCTGCATTTTCGTTGGAGGCGAAAATGTTTGAGGCCCGTGTACTTAGATTTAGCTGCACGTTAAAGAACCCCGGGTAGTCGAAATTTCCAGAGCCCTCTACTACGGCGTCTCTCAATCATATCGTGGTTTTGGGATGTTAAACGCCAAATGTTATTATTAGTTTAACGAAGAAAACGGCAAAATGTGTATACAGCTACACGAAATATGGCGAATGTACGACAAGACTAGCTTGCCTTCACTGCCTTCTTTCTGTCGCATCATTGTGAGCGTGCCCTTCTAGTGCCTGGCTTCAGAAGAGCTGCACGAAGGTGCAGCTATTCTAAAGGCCTAATGTGCCATTTTTTCTTCAGATCTATATCAACAGGCAAAGGTCTCGTTTTTCCGTTTGTCTGGAAGGACAACCCACCAGCCAGCGTTGACCAGTATAGAGGGTTGGGAGCAAACTCGGGCAAACTGTGCAGCACAAACATCACCTCAAACCTCAAACAATCGAGGTGATGAGAAGCGGTCAACAAAAAGGAACAGTGCTGAAGTGACTTATATACATATTAAAAACAACAGCTGATTATGGCACGAAATTGGGACAATTAAGGTGCATTGTAAAAGAATGTCAAATGAGGTACCCTGCTGTAAAAAGTGCTAAATATTCATTGCAGACTATGGCGAATAGAATTCAAATAGGATACAGCGAGTGTTTCGAGGTATAATGACGAAGCAATAATTGCTAGAGATTTATGAGCGAAAAGCACAATGCGACTAAGTGATGCTACATAGTGGGAGATCACGGATTAATTTCAACTACCTGGAGTTCTTCAACGTGCACAAATCAGAGGGCATGGGAGTTTCTGTATCTCACCCCCTTCTAAATGCAGCTGCCGGGGTCAGGAATAGAACCCGCGTCCTTGGGCTTCGCAGCGTAACGCTTCCAAGTCCATTTTAAAGGATTTTTGTCCACTGCCCACAACATCACTGTAGACTGTATCTTTGTGTTGAAAATAATAACGAACTGAACCACGGCTGGTATAACAAAGGCATCCAATATCCACGAAACACAGCGTTTGAGCAGTATGTTTACTGCCATTATTACTAGCCGGTGTTGTGTTTACTATTAGGTACTAGCACCACACCACATTAGACAAAGCAAGTATCACAGGAGGATGAGGTTATGCTCGTATGCAGTTTGTGGACAAAAAAAAAAAAACTACAACTTTGAAGTGAACTCACATTTACCATTGTTGCATGATAATTTTTAGCATCATAAGATCAAGTCACCACTGTTTCAATTAAATGAAACCGTGCTACAAAAGCTATTGCATCAAAGTTTTATAGCAGTTACGCACGCACGCACGCACGCACGCACGCACGCACACACACACACACACACAAACAAACAAGCAAACACGGCGAGACGTTCGAATATGCAGCGAATAAATACGTATTAAACGTGTTTCAACGTCTGGGTAGCAAAGGAAAGAAACACTAAATTCTAAAGTTTCACGAGCCAAAATCATGATCTGGATATCAGGCATGTTCGGGCCGGGTGCATTAGATTGATTTTGATCAGCTGATCTTACTTACCCTTCAAATATATATCGGTGCAACGTTGCTCTACGTGTCACCACACTCGACTTGCAACCGAGATTTCAACTCGCAATTTCATGTTTTTCTGGCATGTATGGAATAAGGAAACACGATATTGGCGCGCACCACTCCGTTTACCCGCTACTGGATAGTCCAGTGCGGTTTTCGTCGTTGCCAAGCCATTGAAACACGATAGCAAAATCCGTGCAACTGGAACATCAGAAAGACAAGTGGCAAAGCTACGTGTGAAGCGAATAAAAGAGTTGTAGGCAGAAGCCGGCAGAACTCACCTGAAATCTATAACGACGTAGGAGCGTCGTCCACAGGCTTCGTCTGTCGGTACCACTGGGATCCGTCATGCGCTGCCATCTTGCTCAGGCAAGTTCACGACGAAACGAAGCTTACTGCAGGGACTTCTCCGTCCGGAGGCTGCTTTTCCCAAACACTGAGTGACACTGCTTCAGCCAGTCACGGCAAGCGTGAGCCGACGACACGATACTACGCCACGAATGCATAGCACGGAAGGAAAGTCACGCAAAACGATCAGCCAGACACGGCAAGAGCGAGCCGACGATACGATACTACGCCACGAATGCATAGCACGAAGAAAGTCACGCAAAACAATCACTTACAATCACGCCTGACGACACAGATTATTCTGGCGGACTAAAGAACGACCACAACGAGACGGATCACGAACAATGCCGTCTAACGACGCCAAAATGGCTGTCTCGTATTGATGGCTTCGGCTTTGGATTAAAGTAGCCTCCACGAACGACATGGTTTCGGTTTTGTTTTGGTGCTATAGAACACACATCCATGCATAGTTAAAGCTCTATTGAATAATATCAGGGTGGAGGAGGCGAAGCGTGCCCTGTGTGTGTCTGTAAGGGCTTTACGGTGGGAGGGGCGCAGGTGAACGTGCATCCCCTGCTCTAGGGGCTAGGGAGAGTGCGGTGAGGCCGTGTGTGCGTGCCTAGCTGTGCTCAACGTTTGCTGAGCGATTTGGTGGCCCGCGCGGATTATCTATATTGTTTAGCTGTGGCGGGCAGAAATGATGACCACGCGAGCTATAATTCTGGTAGTATTGTCGCTCTTTAGGAGACGCGGTAAAGCGTCGCCTTGATAACCGGTCTGCGCGGTTATCATGCCAGCTTTGCGGCACATGTTTTTACGGCCGTCGAGTTAGATGTGTTCCCGATCGCCAGTGCGTTCAACACCATGCACGTCCATTTCACTAATAAATGTATGTTTTCTGCCATACATGCTGTTGTAGTAATCTACAAACCTCGCTTGCAAACGTGCGAAGATTCGCAAATTTGTCAGCGCTGCCATTGTTAAACGTTGTCATAACTCTGAATGTTTCGCTTGGGGGCAAGATTTTTTAAGAACCCTGTTTACTTGTAGACGTTTTCGAAGCGCCGTTTCAGCAATATCGTAACTGAAGCCATAACACAATACGTGCGTAACTCCACATTTTACGAATCCATGTTATATATTCTCAACCAAAATTTTTCGGTATACCACAAGCCAAAGCAGCGAACTGTATCTTGGTCGCAGCCAGTGAAGCTTTCTTTTTAAAAAAAACCCACCCTGTATATGCAGAACCATCACTGACTCCCTTGGAGCAAGGGAGTCATCTATTTCATTCAGGAGCGTCGACCAGAGCATTGTGACTCCCCTTAGAAAAAAAGGTGGTCATCGGCTGCCACAAAGAGAGTCAAGCAGACGTGACTCCCTTTTGACTCTCTTTTTTTTAAGAGTGTAGGCTGCCGCCATGTGCACGTGAAAGTGCGTAAATGGGCCACCAAAGACCAAAAAAAAATGCGGACAATGTGATGAAACTTGCCCGGAGGCTAGAGGAGGCCATTCAACACCTCGTGTGCTAGTGCCCACCTTTTGCAAATGAAAGGCTTCACCTGAAAGGTACAAATGAAAGGTACAAAAAGTCTAGATAGATTACCGAAACGGAAACGCCTTCACCGTCGACAAGATCTTGGGACCATGGGACTGTGCGTAAATGTTGCGAAAACCAACAAAGGCGCTGCTACAATTTCATAAGGTTACCGGACTGATTGCCCGTCTGTGACGCCGGCGGCAACACGGGGCCTTTGTCTTCTCCTCTCTAACTTTTCTTCCCCTCCCTCAGTGGACGGCATAGTCAACCAGGCTAACCCCTGTTAACCTCTCTGCCTTTAATTTAACGTTCTCCTCCTCTGCGCGTTGACTTTTCCACTCTATTACAGATGGGCGACAACGCCAGATTTGTTCCAATATGAAAGGTATCAGAAGATGGAAACACTCAGTTGTGTCATCAGGTGTTGGGCCTGCAGTATCACGACTGAGCTCGGTGATAGAGCGCCAGCCTTCTTGCACAGCCTCCCCCTCACACTTTTTTCGCCAACACATAACGCTACCACGAAGACAAGATGCATCGAGTTAATGAAGAAAAACCGATGATGTAACATTAATCAAAAGAACCAAGGCCGTTTGTTCGCAAACAATGCAAGTAAATTTTATTTAAAAAGCACAACACTCACGTGAGGACAAAGTGCAAGAAATGAAGAACCCAGTACATTGATAGCACACGGCTATAAAGCATATAAAGTCGGTATGTCTAGAAGAAAGTTTTCACCGTTCGTGGATCTATGGCACGGAGTCTGGTGAACAGGCACAAGTGCAACGGTGTGTGATGCGCTCGCACGGCACAAGTGACGGCAGTATACGCGGCGGTCAACGCCGAACACGGTCGAAGGCAATGGCCGGACGCCCTTTCGGCGTTCGCCAGCCCAAGCTTGGTCGCTGTCCTGGAGACGCAGGTTGTCTTGGGTTGGCCGTCCTCGCGACGATCCGCCAACGCCAGGCAAAGCGAAGACGCTTGACGAGGTACCAGGTGGGAGCCTGCAGAGACCTTCAGACAGAAACTCGGCTGGCCGCTACTCCCGCGCCCTGTACGCCATCTGCTTCCTACCGCGTCTGCCTCCCTCCGCCGTACTCCTCTCGAATCTTGGTCGAACCTCTCTCTCGAATCTTCTCGAACGCCCATGGAGGTTGCCGATTTGCTGTGTCACTCTCATATCACCACGTGCCGCGTGTGCAGCGTCTGATCTTGTTCTTCTTAATCCACTCGTCACTCACTCCACTCGAGCACATCACAACTACCAAATTCGTTTTTGAGTGCTTGGATATTGATTTTGGGATCGTAATTCATTTGTGGATTACAATATATGAATGGTCCTTGGACGCCTGAGCCAAAATACGACATGACTTATGTAAGTGCGTGAGCTGAATGTTTGGAAAAGGGCCCAGGGAGGAGGATTTTTCAAGACTTGCAGCACTTCCAGAGCTTGTCACCCAGCTTAGTTCATGTGTGCATGACTTCTCTTTCGTGCAGTCTTGCTGGTCATGGAAAAGCACGAGGGTGTGCAAGAAAGAGAATATTTTTTAAAATGAACTCTGCGAAGTTCTGCATTGTTCTTAGATCGATAACTATGCTGACATTGCTTGCCCACGCGCGTATGTAACTAGAATTTAATTACCACGGGCCGCCCTTTAACTTCGCAGCTGTTTTTATTGCGTTGTTTCGTGCTTGATTCAAATGGCACTTAGGAAAATGCAAATAGGCTCCCTCGAACGCGACTGGATGTCGATCGAAGTTTGCGCAAAGGGACTTTAAAACAGCACCAGACTTCGATCTGAAAGGCCGTCGTAAGTACGGCCTCTTAATTCACATTGATCGGCGCTTTGAACATGCTGTTGTTTCCCAATCACTTAATTACTTGTATGGCAGTGCGTACGGGGCTCGAGTCACCTGGCGATATTTATGTGCCCAAGTATCGCGCAGCTACAGTGTTGATCAAGGAATTTAGCGAGCGCTAGGTGTTGTTGCTTAACAACAACAGCCAGTCCAGTGGGCGTCGTTTTAAAAACTGCAATATTGGATGGAATAGAACTTAATCCGAAGGATCAAGTGCCAGAGTTCTGATACCAGATCTGTCGGAATCTAAACATTTCCTGCGTGAGTGTCTAGTATGGGAGAGTTTTTTTTTTATATATTCGAAACGAGGATGCTCACACTGACGAGGAACGACGTAAAAAGAACATTCCGATTCGAGGAACACCAAAGGTCGTGCACGTCACCACAGAGCTTCAAGAAAAAAGTAGGGAGATGAGGTAAGAGCGGTTAATGAACAAGACGAAAGCGAGGCGAGCCTAGTTAACTGCGAGAAAAGGAAAAGAAAAAAATTTAGGCAGCTTCGCAGTAGGGGTGCCAAGCCTGAAGGAAGTGCGGAGCTGGCCGGCCTCCTTCGTTTGTTCCTCTTTAGTTTTCTATTTCTCTCTTCATCTGTTTCATTCTTTTTCTCTTTCTCTCTTTATTTCTCTGTCTTTCTTCCTCTCCCTTTATCTATTTCCTTCTCTTTCTTGCTCTTTCCATTTTGCTCCCTGTTTTTTCCCCTTTCTTTGTCTCCCTTTCTATTTCTCGCTTGCTTCCTCTTTTTTTTCTATTTTTTTTACGTGGTTTTGCCTGCGCAACGCGAAGCGACGACAGCATACGACAGCCCGGGTCCCTAAGGTGCTCAGCACTTACAATTAAAAATTGAACAAATGTTCAAGTCAAATGTAAAATGTTCAAGTCAAATGTAAAAGAAGCTCGCCAACCACAGCGACCATTCATAAAAAGAAAGGCTGTTAGAAAAAGACTGAGTGCAATGACCATCATCGTCATCATCAGCATGAGCCTGACTGCACCCCATGGAGGAAGGAAAAATAAGGAGAGGCCCTGACGTCACATTCGTGAAGCCTCCACATCGCAAACACCCGCATCGCCTCCTAGCGAAGGAGCCTCGAAACATTTCGCGATTTCCGCCGTGTCGTTTGCAAGCGCATGCGCGATTCGAGCCTTTTTTTTTTTTTCGCCGTGCAAGCCAAGCGGCGCCGCGGCGCCGCGGCGCAGTCGATTCACGCATGCTGCTCCTGTGTGTGTTCTTTAAGAAAGCTACGCAATGCCCAGCTGTTGCGCATGGTTGCGTATACCCGGTGCAAATCGCGTGCACTGCGGAAAGTACCGGGTGTCACTTTTCATGTGTACGTACACGTTCGCTTCACTGCTGATCACTAATGCGTGGTACTCGCATGCGAAGCTCTCGGATGTGCGCTCTGTTGCTTCTTACTCATTGTGTCAACTCAGAACACACGTGAACTTTTGTTTCTGGCGTCTGACGCGCCGTACATAACATGCGCCGAAGGCATCGTACGTTTTTAGAGGCTGTGTCGTTCAACGAAAGGGCAATAAACTTATGTTGTTGTTATTGGACTACGTGATGTATGTATTGTGCGGTGTGCGCTCGCTGCGTGCTTGTTGTTGTGTGCGTACTGGAATTACAAACTTTACGTGCACGATCGCGTATACAATACAGCGGTGTTTTCTTTTCGACGTGAAGTTACGTCAACTATAGGTTGGCGTTGCGCCGAATAGCTACTACGCTCACTCCATATACACGAACAAAGAACCGCTAATCCGGCAACAGATCGGGAAATCGGGCTACGAGAAAGGAAAGGCCTGACGCCCAGCAGAACGCGTAAGTCACTGCTTGGTGAGTTCGAATACGATGATGCAGGGGCTGAACGTTTTTGATCACGGCACGTACCGGTATTCTGTACTGTTGCACAAAAACGCTCCACGAAGAATTTCAGCACGTAGCGCTTGGGCCTGCCACGCGCGAACAGCCTGGTAAACGTCTGCTTGCAACATTTTACTGCGTGCGAACCGCACAATATGCCGATATGCGCTAAGTTTACGCCGGGACTACAAATCTGCGCAGAAGCTAACCACCGCGGAGAGCACGCCGCGGGGCGTCTGCTGTTTTGTTTGCCCCATACCGGTTTGTTTGCCCCATAAATCTGACGTCACTTCCGCCACACTTTTCGCAATGCATTGAAATACGATAGGGCCTCTCCTTAGTATTCCTTCCTCCATGCTGCACCCACTGCAGGCCAAACGCCTCTCACGTGTTCTGCCAGTCAACCCGGTCCTGTGCGTCTACCGCCACGTTGTCCCCGCAAACTTCTTAATCGTACCTGCCCACCTAACTTCCTGCCTTCGCCATGCGCTTGCCTTCTCTTGGAATCCAGTCTGTTACTCTTGCAACGCACAAAACTATTCGACTGAAGTCTCAAAAAAGGATGACTAATAAATTGCATACCATTGAATTGATATGTTCTCTTGGTTACATCTCGCAACGAAGAGACCCTTAACGCTGGCATTTCACAATGGGGCTTCACTGATATTAAAAAAAATTGTATTCCTCCTTACCACGCACTGCGAAAGACTGGAACCTCGTTCCAACACCGATCGTAACCATTCGAGATCATCACCAGTATATAAAATGCCTAGCTAATATCATTTACTAAGACTTTTTGTATTTGTGCCATTTATAACCCGCTCTCCTATGCAACGTCTATTTTACACCAAATATATTTGCAATAAATAATAAACAGACTGCGGGGCGCCGCTCTACGTCTCATTGATCACGATGACGTTGTTGTCTGTTCGTGATTGGCATGAAAAACAACAATGAAACAGAAGCAGATCTCTTGTTGGCAAGCTAACTAGCCGCAGTACTTCATCCGTTTCGGCGTCTTCGAACCTGAGTATGCTGCAGCATTAGAATACGCAAATTACAAAAAAAGTGCATAGGCTGTTGTCGCGGTTATGACACTTTCACTACTTTCAAGTCACGTTCAATGCCTCCCTCCAGATATCGACTACCGTCAGTCGATGACGTGCAATTTCAGAAGTTCATGAAAGCCTCCAGCGAGATTAATGTGCTCATGTCGTTCGTGCCAACTAAACTGACAGAAGGGTAGATCGATGTCTTTATTTCTTTTTTTCTTTAATTTTAAGTGCGTACGACAAGTAGATTTGAGTAACAAATTCGAGCGCCGACAGAACGGGCCGTCCATTAAGCCAATCGACATGGAGATATATCATAGACCCAACGCTTTGACGGCATGTTATCTTTTGCTTTTTTCACTGGCATCGACGAATTCAATGACAGCGACCACTTGACGACGCGCTGGCATTTTCGCTGCAGGAATACGAGAACCCGATGAGTGCATGGACCTTTGTACGAGATGGGAAGCATTTGTCAGGATTCAGAAGTACGACCGGCTGACGGCAGAATGGGGACATTGGCACCTTAATGAAGAGAATTAAAGCTCACTAGAATCTTCCAATGGCGTCGCATATTTTCGCGCACTTTCTATTTCTTTGTAGGCTCCGAGAGTGTGGTCTAAACAACTCGCAGAGCCGTTGGCCTGCTAATCGCAAGCCAAACAATGCGAGGAGAGCCATTGTTCGTCGCTGCTGACAGATGGGAGGCCATTGTACTCAAACACTTGCGCGTAGTCTTGTCGGTCCATTTGCTCCGAGCTTCTCGAGAAACGTCTTCGAATCCTTATTCTGTCTGAAACGCACTGCTACCCATACGACTCGTGGCACAGTGTTCTCCATCATTCTCGGGGGCCCCTTAACGAGCTATTGTTTTCGTTACTACGTGACTAATCGCTGCACTGCCGCGCAGTTTGGGACCGCATTTGCGCAATTAAGCGTCGAAAAGAAAGCGACGTGCCACACCATTAGGTTTCTTTTGTCACGTCAGAAGAGACTGGGCCCAGGTCTTCGCCGTGTCGCAATCCCCGTCGCAGAAACGTTGGCAAACGCGCGAAACTCGGAATGCTGTAATCAAATAGTATTTCGCACCTTCAACAAACTTTTGGTGGCTTCTTTCCGAGCGCTTCGCTTACGAAACACGCTTCTCCTTTCGATGTAAAGGACTTGCTGAGGTAGACCATATTAAGGGCTTCGCTTTAGTTGTTGCTGTGCCTTGTATTCAACTTGAGTGTGAGCAACTTGCGCTTCTAATAAACTTTCTGTCGAGAGGAACAGAGTGGTTTGCCACGCGACGAACAGCTCTGCGTAACCGTTTCACTAAGAACCATTCTTCAGACGCTGCACACGCGCGCCATGCGACTGTGTTCTCTTAAAGAGAGTACAACGTTAATACATTCTGCAGGCCGTATGTTCTCTTTGTCGGGATAGCACTTTCTTTTTTACACTATGAGAGAGGAAGGTTCCTTGACGAGCAAAATAAGCGATACACGCATGGAGTAGATTTGACAAGTCATGCGCGTGGCAACAGAGCATCTTAGGCAGCCCGTTTTCCCGTCACTAAGATTAGCATAGCAATGATAATTTCTGCTGCTCAATCTTGGCATGGTTTAATATTGAGTAGCACTGACAATTGGGCGAGTTGGTACGGATGCATGGATTTAGAACGGCGCAAGAAGGCAGACGAAAAGACGAATGATCACACGAACACAAGCGCCGACTCACAACTAAAGTTTATTCAATAGCACAGAGCAGATATATACACACACACGTGGCTACACACATCGCGAAAAGAACAACAAAAGCCAAAGCAAGTTATACATTCAGGTACGAGATTTCTTTATCCTGTAGCGCGATTGAGGGACAGCTGATACAAGACTGTTTTTTATTTTGAATGTTCCATGCTTCGATTATTTCCCGAGTCGTCTTATCATAATGCCTTGAAATAATGCTTGTGAGGTTAAACTGAGGCGCGCAGCCGCACTCCTCACAGTGCTGAGAAATGTGCGGACAGGTAGAGGCCAAAAATGACAAGAAAGAAGGTTGTGGTGTCAAGCACAGGAATCAGGCAATCAGTTGTGCCACGAATGTGGTTTACAGTCTGCCGTTGTCTTGTGGCTCTGGTTATAGGCTAGATGGGCAGATGTGCGAACGTGCGATTAAGGGAACATGAGGCCAACCTACGTTGCGATAGTTTATCGCACATTTGTCAGCACTGTGAGAAGCGCTGTTTCGCGGCTCAGTGTAACCTCACAAGCATTATTTCAAGGCATCATGATGAGACCGCTCGGGAAATAATCGAAGCATGGAACATTCAAAATAAAAAGACAGTCTTGTATCAGCTGTCCCTCAATCGTGCTACAGGATAAAGAAATCTTGTACCTGAATGGATAACTTGCTTTGGATTTTGTTGTTCTTTTTGCGTTGTGTGGTGCCACGTGTGTGTGTATATATCTGTTCTGTGCTATTGAATAAACTTTAGTTGTGAGTCGGCGCTTGTGTTCGCGTGATCATTCGTCTTTTCGTCTGCCTTGTTGCGCGGTTCTAAATTTATGGTTTAATATTGGCATGTTTTACTCTTCATGTCCCCTATATTTTAGAATTATCTTTAGAAAAACGAAGGCTTTGAGAAAATTACCCAATTTCGTATGGGTAGAACTCAAGCCACGACACAAACAACGTGGTTTAAGGACACTCTCTACCTGAAGGGCGAAAAATCGTATACGCGTGCGCTTTCTTTTCTTGTCGAATACGAGTAATCAACCCTCTCACGTGTTTCGCGTTTTGTTTTGGGCAAAACAGTCCTGCGTAACGCGGTTCAGTTTTCATCTTGGGAGCGTTCGGTCGAAAGGGAGCAAAATTAATTTTCCTTCTTGCCTCTTCTGCTGCTGATATGTCGTCGGAAAGATCGGTAAACCTTCACAGATTGAAACGCCCCTTATCCTTGGAACAACACACATAAACGTTAAACGCTAGGAGGGCCAAACGTTCGCTAGAAATTGCATCGCTTTCTGAACAAACGGTGCAGATTACGCCAGGGAGAAAAAAAAAAGAAGCCTTTGTGCGACAGAAAAAGATAAGTGAACTCGCAGTAGGAATTATTTTTTGCCGCTGGAGAAAGCTCTCAAGCCGCAGAAGCGACGAACTTTATATGACGAATGCGTTTCTGAATATGAAAACCTTAGTGAGGTAAATTTTCTTTTTTCGCGAATTCTCAACGTTCAACTTCACTACGAACACAGGGAGAATGAAATACGGAAATAAAAACAGGAGGAAGCACGCCTATAGTTTGGCTTCGGCGATCAATTCAAGCCGAGATAACTCGAGCTATATCAAGACCCGGACTAGAAAAATACAGTTGAAAAAATGCTTAGCGCAATAGCAAGACTTAAATTTTAATAGAGCTATTTGCGGACTAACAGCCGCATCTATTTTATCTGCAAGATCGCGATGATTTTATATTTCTCGTTTGTAAATCAGGAATCGCCTATTTAGCAGTAGCATCTGGAATGACCGCACTTATAAGAAAGATCAACGCGTATGAAGCGGCAATAGCTCTCAATGAACATGGTCAGAAAAAAAAAACTGACTCGACGTTTTTTTCTCTAGGCTACACAAGGAAATAAGTAGGAATAAAATTACTTGTGAAAGTATATCACTCAAGTCGTGAAATCCGCCTACAGGGAACTTTGGCTGGTCATGTTGGCAGTCTGAAAAAATCACCGACGATTACGATACTGCCTAATGCCAATTCTGAGCGCAGCTGTTTAGGTGTTTTGATTTTGCGATAAGTTGAGGCAAACAGTTTAAGAGAGACATGTATGTATGTACAGTGGCATACCACTCTATATTTTCCACAACTATTTCTTTAAGAAACACTCCTCTGCCAATCTTTGATTGCAGTGAAGGAAGCTTTGTGGTCGGAGGAGTGAATGGAGACATGTTCAACTTGCTGCACCAATGCCTGGTTCTCAAAGATGAGGTCTATACAAGTGTTCACCTCTGGATTCTGGCGTCGGCGGCGTTGAGCCTCTGCTCGGGCAGCTTAGAAGCAGCGGCAGACGACGCACTTGCACCAGTTGCGTCGGTCATTGTTCAGAAAGAACTGGCTGGGAATATTTTAGTATATATATGTACTCGGTTTACATTGGGAAGAGAATGCCGTGAGTAGCGTGAATGGCGCGGACAGTTTCTTGCAGCCCATTTCACATCAACCGCCGCAGACGCAGCCTAGCGCGACTGCCTCGCTAACCGGGAGACCACGGAAGGCAGCGCGTGGGCGCGTTCCACAACAGCCGCCGCAGACCGGCCTGCGTTCATGCAGCGCTTTATTTTCATATATGGTACCGGTGGACGCCCTCGCCGCATGCATTAGTGATGACGTCACCGGCGACCGCACGATGGCGCGCACTACTGTGGCGCCGCGGGTGGTCGCCGCGAAATCTGTCGTCTGGCCACTGTCGTTCCCTGCTCCTCGTGCTCTTCTCGCCATCGCCGTCTTTCATCCTCCGTTGCGCTCCGCTTTCGCTGTGTTCCGTTCTGTTCTGATTTAACTGGCTTGCTGTGGGGAGGTTGAGGTTTGTGTTACCTCGGCTACTCCATTTCTATAAGTTCTGCAGTGAAAATAAAGTGGTTACCCAAAATAAAAATTGAGTTACCAAAGAAAAGAAAAAAAAAAGCCATATAACACACTGAAACAAGTTAAAATAACACGGTAATGTTCAGTTTGCTTGCAGAAGTTCACTTTGCAATAAAGCGTCCACTCGCACACATTTCTAGTTCTGCCCACAGTATATGGACTAACACATCATTCCGTATATAGCAACACATAGCTGTTCATCACAAGCGCCTATCTATTCCGGTGTCCGCTAAGAAGTCTCTCAGGAAGATGTTTGCCTTTTTCTGAAGGTGCATTTCAGGCCATGATCCAATAAGTAATTTCTGTAATGTGAGGGGACGTCTGTCCAAACTTGCTAGTTTCTTTAATTTTTCTCTTTCATTTGCGTACTTTACGGACTCTAAAAGAATATGCCCAACATTCTCATCTTCGTGACAACAGTATAAAGCATTCCGGTGAGTTGGATCGGTGTATCTTGTGCAGGAAGCTGTTTGTATATTCTACTTCCAGTCGAAGTCTGTCGAGTAACGTCTCTATGTGTCGTGGGAGGTCTGCCGCTATCCAGAATTTTCTGTGTGGATCGATGTCATAAAGCGCTTTAATTTAGTGCTATGAAACTACTTCTCCATAGAACAGTGATTAGCTCCTTGCATTATAATATTTCGAATATCCGCCCCAGACAGAGGGTTTACGCAGTCCCGTCCTCTTTCGTCCTCGTTCGCTCTGGTGGTTACGACGACGCCGACGCCTCTTAACACAGGAACGGGCGCCTGAGAGGTGCGCTCTAAAAATTCAGCCCACTAAACGTGAATTGTTACGACAAACACAGCGCTGCACCTGCATAGGTTTTCGGCCCATCGGTACGTGGTTCGTCAAACGTGTTAGTTACTGAAACGCCAGGTTACTCACGGTACGTATACAATAACTCATTGCCCGTGGCAGACACAGGTGAAGCGTCAGTGCTGGTCAAATGTTCGGTAATAATAATGATTTACTACAGCTTTCACCAAAAATTAATTACTATCATTTTGCATTGTAATTAGCTACGCATTCTGTCGGTCGTTTTTTTTTTTCCTCTCTTCTATTTCATTGTATGTAACGCCAGTGTCGTTGTATAATGAGTCGCCGGAGTTTATTATTGCCATCTTGGAGTTAAGTATGTCGCTGCTATTGTCATTGCATTTGGCTTATCATTTGCTAGTTATATGCTACACAAGTCAATCGATTACAATTCTTTGAAAATAATCAGAAGCTTCGTGCGCGAGCATGATCAAATAAAATATGCGCAGACATCGGCACAGAGAACGCGAGGGACAAAATAGAAAGTCGTGCCTGAACGCCCTGCAAGTCTGGTCTCACAGCAGATTTCATTGAAGGCAAGCCTGCTGGGAAAAGTATGAACTACAATATGCTCCAGAACGTTTCTCAGTATTCAGAAAAATAAAGAACGCCGTTTACGAAACTTGGTTATACAAGGCGGTTACATGAGCGAACAGAAAGTCAGACTCTTGTTGCATGCATAGCTAGCGCGCTTGGATGCTCTTTGCAGTGGATATCATATTATATCACAGCCTACTGAAAACGTCCGTTTTGGTTAGCGAACAATGCTCTGACGTGTGGCACGTTGGACCCCACGTTCGCTCCCAGCTACAGTGTTGCTTTTTTTCTTTCGTTCCGTCTTTGAAGTTAGGCAATCCGCGTGAACGATCTCACTCTCAGGAAACAGCTACTCTGGAAACATTAAAGAGAACACGCGCGACGCACCGACGAGCTTCGTTCATCCTTGGCTGCATTCCCGACGCCCTCTAGATCCACACATGCGTCCCCGAGTGAATGTGCCAGTGACGCGCATTGTGTTTCCCACCGACTGGTAGGACCAAGTTGGTATAGTTGCCTTATGGCAAAAACCGTTGCGACAGGAGTTGGCCAAGTGCGCGTTGTCCGGAGCCGCATGACAACTGCCGCAGCAGCTTGCGTCCGGTTCTAATCTCCGTCCGTTGCGCTGTTTCGACATCAAGTGTCTTCTGGCACAATGCGTGCCGCACGTACGCATGCGACTACCTACGTCGGTTTTGGACAATGGTGCGCCGAAGGACGACAACAGGGTTCTAATCGACTTTGTGCCCAAACGGATGGGCGCTTTTCATTGATGGATGGAGCCAGGTTACGCGCGGCGAAGCACGCCAATGGCGTCTGCACACGACTCCCATGCGCTCTCTCACCTCCTGTTGGGTTGCGGGGGAACCTTTCTATTATTCTTGCGTAACGGTGCCACTTGAAAGTTTTGTCTTTTACACCAGAACATCGCGCATAAGCGACGTGTTTGTACCTTACTTTGTAAAATGCCAGCCGGATCAGTAAAGCAATATATTTTACGAAGTGCACGTTCGTGTTTTTCGATGAAGAAAGAAAAGGGGACAGGAATTGCCTAAATGGGGAAATAACCAATGGAGGCTGGTAAGAGGGAAACAGCGAAACCAGGCGAGTGCAGCCATCTGGCGTGTTTTAATCACCTGAGGCAGAGAACACGTGGGCAAAGCGGGATGCTTGTTTGGAAGTATGGTGCTCATGAGATATTGACAAAGGGCCAGCTTAATAACAATACGACAAAACAACGAGAGGCCTAGCAATAATATTCTACCTTGTTGTGATGCCATTTACACAAGAGGCGCGGTTCCCATAACCATCCGAGTCTGAGGTAACAATATGAAGACTTGTCTTCCTTCTCCTCTTCATTGCAGCCACACTGCGGCGGCTTTTCCGCACCGATATGTTCAAACATACAGCTATTTTCCTTTTTTTAAATCCAGCAGAGATCTGCAGTGAGCCCCATGCAATGCTATACATTCACCATTAGCCAACATTGTACTGCTCAACAGAGTTTAATGCCGCCCCGCCTTGGTGAGTATAGTCTATAAGGAAACACCCCGAGCGCGAAAATGGAGACTCAAACACAAAGGAAGGTAAGGACGAGAACAGCGTTTGTTCTTGTCCTTACCTTCCTGTGTATTTGCGTGTGGGTGAATTTTTTGCTTATCGCTGTGCTTTGCAATATACTCACGCGCAGTGTTAATTGACTTATTCGTTGATTATTATAAAACAATTAGGCACAACAGAGGGAGAAAATGGAGGTACTAAGAAATGCGGGCGCCAAAATGTCTTCGCGTCAAGAGAAAAGAATCAGCGTAATTGAATTCACAAATCAAAGCAGTGAGTAAAGGCTTCAGCGGAGAACCTCACGCATTTTTCGAACTTGGTAGGTCAGTGCCGCAAACAGGAAAGTTGCTCGGCCAGTCCTATTAGGAAAAGGCAGGCGCTTGTGACTCAGTGTGTGCGTGCGTGTACGGCGTTTGGCTGTGCATGCATGTGGGGAAAAGAGTGCATTCACTACCGCGAACTTGAAATCGGGGAAAAGTGGTCAGGCGCTCCGTGGCGCTCCAGCACGGCTTGTTTGCACCTGAGGGAAAGATGATCGAGCACCCTGTCCGTTGTAGCCGCAGTCGAGACAAGAACTCAAAGTTACAAGACCACGTTTTCTGAACGATAGCCATGATCCCCGTGCAGGGTGTGTGAAGGAGTGCAGCAGCTCGATGCACTGCAATTGTGCGAGTCCGCGTACGATGATGGAGAATAGCGGGTTTCCCATGCATCAGGCGTCTGGGTGGACACGCAGAGCTGGTAAAGCCGCGCGTCATCGGCTGCACGATAGCTTCTGAAACTCGAATTCGGAAGCCGCACACTGCGACTGATCGGCCTATTCACTCCAGTGCGCAGTAGTTCACCGAAAGCGAAGATTGAAAGCCTTTGAATTCAGCTGCTACGCAATCTTCGTTCACTCACTCAATGTCATTCACATCATTGTGTTCTAAAGCGCCATATTCATTAGCAAGCGACGACAAATATGCAATTTCTTTCACCACTAGGGCAGGTCGGTCACTGGCCATATTTGCTTGATTTTTGTTTCCTATTTATCACATAAAGAATACACTAGACCCCTCTAACTCGTGAATGATATATTTTATGCTGCCGAACAAGCCTTACTGTCTGAAAGGGTACCCACCAGCTCGAAACTTTACTCCCTTTTTAGGCCAGATACTCCGTGCATGCGCGTGTGCTCACGCGCATCTTCTATGCCCATCCCGGAACGAAATGCAAATTTGACTTTCCTCTTGCGCTTATCACAACTCAGCATGCACGGTTTGCCCAAAATTTTCTCGTCGCTCAACAGACACCCGTTTTGATATGATCGAAGCAGAAAAACTTCGGGCACGCATATAAGACAGTCGCGCGCGCAGCTGGAAAATTTTATTACACATATGCAGGTCGACTGAAGGTTGCATAAAACACAAGTTAGAAAAATGTTCTGAAGTTCACGATAGAGACTCAAGTTGAACGAGGGAAACGCATGCATCGTCTCAGGGTAGCCAAGATATCTTCGCTCTAAATCTGAGATGCAGCGTTGTCAGTACACAGGTAGGCCAGTACACGGCAAAATGGCAAAACGCCTTATAAGAATGCAATGCTGGTCCACATTTTTATTTATTTATTGCGCATTTATGCACTCATTTTTTATTTATAATCGCTCGCTCGGAGATGCGAGCGACAGATGCAGCCTTCGCGGTTTTTCCAAATCTTGCTCTTAGCGCTTTCGCGTTACCGCCTGTCTTGGCCGCACATCTTGCCTCCTCATGTCCGGGTTGCAATCTCGAACTGTCAGCCTTCCGTCGTCTATATTTCCCGTGCAGCCGATTCATACGAATTTGCCGTCTCCGGCTGGCATTCGTTTTTATTTCAATACTTGGACCACTGAGTGAAAAGAAAAAAAGAGAAAGCAGAGAGTGAGAGAGAAAACACGTAGCGCTTGCCACGCGGAAATCCTCAGTGTGCGTTACTATAGTCACATGCATCTCCGCGGATCTACGTCGTCGCGTGGCTTACGAAAGCTCTTATGAACGCCAGTGAATCTTCGCACCGACAAGCTGCGGGTGACACGGTTTCTATATGCGTTCCTTTTAAAGAGGAACGAATAGGGTTTTGTTTGGACAGACGACCTAAACAAAGTGTTGGTACAGCCGGTACAGCTGAGGGTAACACATGCGCGATCTCTCTGAAGGTTTCGGCTCTTCTTTCTGGTTTTTCACCTCGGTCCCCAACTGTGCCTTATGTCTACTCTCTTTTCTCCCCTACACTTATTTCTCGCGTTCCCTTATGGGCTGAAAAAGATAGCGCCACGTCTTTTTCTTTCCTAACAATAACCACTCCCCCATCCCCTCTTCCTCGGAATGTTTCAGTTTCTCCAAACATGCTGTTTTCGCAAGGTCGCAGCTTCTCCGTAAGCCTACTCAGCGTGCATAGAGTGTGTTTTCTTCGCTCGAAAGTACTTCTAGCCCGTCGCACGCGCTGCACTGGTGCAACGTGCAAGACCTTGCATACAGCGAAAAGCCTGCTCGTCGCAAACAGACGCCATCCACCGAGACGAGCGGCGCTGCTGAAACTATACTGCAGTTGGCTTGTCACTGCAAAGGCCACGTTGATTAAAGTAGAACAGCCTTTATATAGATTACGGTAGTAGTTGATCGTAGTCATTTATCGTTAGGCCGAAAGTCGGCGTTTCTAGCCATCGTGGGCCTCTAATTATTGGTTTATTAGAGTATAATGTGACCGGCTAGCAGTTTAAAGAGTTAATTGATCGGCAAGTCGCGGGGTGCCCTCGCGAACTGCTGGTTCACAGTTCTGCTTGGCGCATGTTTTTTTCTTCTTTCTTTTCTGTAAATTTATGCAAGTCAAATAAGAGAGCCAATGTGAGTAGGGGAGCAAAAACATGGAGGTAGGCCATATGAATTTTTATATATAGACAACGTGTGCGACCCTCTTCGGGAAGTCCTGTATGTCATGATATGAGAGTGCCACATTCTGTTTTAGAAGTTCTACTATGCGACAGCTTCTCTTTTACATTATTTCTCGCAGGCAGGAGAGTTCTCCAGGGTCCTCATTGATGCCGGCTGCTAATGTTCGGTAAAATGTTTTATTGGAATTCACACATTCCTAACATTAGATTAAGCCAGCAGGCTTACTTGACTTAAATGAACACGCAAAATAAAAGTTGATTACGGGGCTAAATTAAATAAATCGTTTATGTCCCCCTCAAGTCGCCGTCTGCAGTATATATACACTCGCTCGAGTAGCGCTGGTTCATTTGTCTTCGCTGCTACCGCAATATATTTGCAGTTTCTCGGCACTGAACGACAGTGTTCGCGGAATTTTGGCGTCGCTATCCACAACTGCCCACGCCTTCCTTGGCGATGCGGAGTTCCGTCAACACCTCCTTTAGACAGTAACTTGATATCCCTCGCGGCCACGGCGCCTTCGAACATCCGTCGACTGACAGCGCAGCTCTCCACCTTCTTGGGTGCCCGCCGCTCAGGCTCATCTAGAGGCGCAAACATCGACGCGCAGGCATTTGGGCCATGAGCTCAGGTTTCTCTAGCGACCTCCAGTGGGGCGGTGCTCTGAAAACAACGGAACGAACGCTCGGCCGCTAGTGTGTTAGAGGACGACGGAAGGCGTCGCCTGGACAATACCACATCGCAACATTTGTGATGGCTTGTTCGGGGAATGTGCTCCACATCCTCTCCTTCGTCTCATCACAGAAGAAGAGGCTGCTATTGCCTCTTCTCAAGAAGGCACTTTGCGCAACATCTCGCTTCCGAGCGCCCGCTCTCGGAAGCGATATATTGCGTATATAGTGTTCCCTACGCATCTGATAAGGACAGGTCCTCTCTCGAAGCTGTTGCTTTCTTAAGTACTATTAACCACAATGCCTCCAATGTGGCGTGCACATTATGTTTTATTTAGCAGTGGAACCCTCGTTTTCTGTTTTATTATTCAGTAGAGCCATAGGTAGGTGCTCCTTCATATTTTCTGACACTAAGTACTGGAGCACGCTATCGGAAACCGAAACAAACACTGTTGAAGACGGGGACACGAAGTGACACAAAGGAGCGCAATCTGCACACAGTTTTAACGCGATAGCGTTAAAGAGCTCGTATCACAGAAATTCCGCCGTCGGCGTCGGGGCCGTTGGTTGTGAGCGAAAAATCATCACCTTGTTCGTGACCGAAAAATGGAAAAAGCTGCAAATAAAATAAATAATAAAAATGTTGGGTCCGAATGAGAATCGAACCCAGGCCGTCTGCGTGGCAAGCAGGTGTTCTACCACACAGCCACGCCTTTGCTTGGAGCTGCACTGAAAGTAACTTTCATGCTTCCCAAAAATACGCGTCCTGTATACAGGTGTCACAGTACGAGATGTAATATCGGAGTAATATTGCGTGGTACAAGCGTACATTGCCATCGGGCGTCACACCATGTCAATATCATAACGACTTGGTGGTTTAAAGACAGCCACCCATTACAAAAGGCACACACATTACTGCGCGTATTCCCTTAAGACCACGTAGTGGGTACATCGCAACTTCGAAAAAGTTTGTCGCGCATAATACCTCCTGGTTTAAAGCATACTACCCATTACATAAGGCACACACCTTAGTGCGCGCATTCTGTTAAACACTCGTAGTGTTGGAACTGCGCACTAGGAACAGAATATCGCTATCGCGTTGAACTCTTAAAGGGGTCATGAAGCACCCCTTGGGCTGATTGAAAAAACACATCCTGCGGAAAGCTGACACGGCTATGAACTGCTCTGCCAAATATTACAGTCGTGCGCGCCGCGTAATGGCCACAAGCGGAGCGCGAAGTTGCCGTTTCCCCAGGCACCCTCTTTTCAAACAGAGGCCGGTTCTCACTCTCGTCGGTGGGCGGGGCGTCTGTCCGCTGTACGTCGCAAGAGACATAGCATGCTTATTGGCCGATAGCCGACGTAAATCGAGAGCGGCGTTCGGATCAGATGCGCTTCTTGCCGCGGGGTGCCGCCACTTGCTGGCGCCGCCCTCCTCAGTACACGGTAGCCGCACTCGCGCAAGCGAATCACAGCGGGAGAGCGATTGCGTTTCATGACGCGCGCTGGCGTAACTTCTTTCCCCCATGCCATCCCTCCCTGTCTAGCTTCCAGTGCGCTCGTCGGCACGAGAAAAGAGAGAAAGCGCTGGGAGCGTGCGCCAAACCCCCGTAACTCCGCTCATTCTTGACGGATTCGAGAAATTTTTGCGGCAATCGATTCGGGAGGCAGTACACTCCGATACTGAGGCCATTAGATCATTACTTGGAAAAGTGGTTCATGGCCCCTTTAAAGGCGAAGCTTAAGCGTCCCCCAATTTTTTATTGTCTGGTGAAAGCCCGTATTTAAAGGAGTACGTAGATGCCTTGCAACTGCGTAAACAAACTGATTTTTAATACCGCGTTCTCAAGTTATCTGCTCGCACAATTTTCTATAAGTCAATTCTACGTGCATACTGCTTAGCAATTTGAGACGGAATAATCATCCCTCACGTCGGCAGCCGGCGCATTCTTGTGCGACCGTTGAGCGATAGGGACTCTGAGATGGCTCATTACGGCATACAATGAAAACGAGAGCCTCTCTGCCACGTCGTGAAAGCGTTTGACCCCCAAACAGTCACCAAACGCTCACAGTGATGCAAGGATGCGGCGGCCGAATGGAGGGTTTCTATTGCTGAGCACTGTTGCGCACATCACGCGCGTATGTTATTTGAGCATTATATAGTGAGCATCACTGAAGGCGTGCTCACAGATTTCTTTCTTTTCCTGCTCCGATTCCTAAGAATTTCCGAATTTCTATTTTTAGCTTTTTTTTACTTTTTCTTTACCGATGACTAGTTTCGTCAAGTTCTGGCGTGCATTTGCACAATCTACAATGCATTCCCAAATTACTGAATACTGCTGCTGGCATGTATATCTATGCTAGCTAAGCCTGTTTTTTGAGAAAACATGCCCTGTTTTTAAAATTTTATGTTTGCCAGTATACGTGCTGGATGGTACTATTGGGCTAAAAGCTACGTACCCAATGACCAGGCAAGGCATGCAGCAGTGTGTCTAGTATAGTACTCACGGAGTGAAACGCGAAAATTTAAGGCTAAATGATGCACGTACTTGTGTTTCGAGCGTGCACAGTTTGTGTCATATCGGCAAACTTTTTACTCGAACACCTATATCAGAGCCAACATTACCTTCAGCGGCCAGATTTACAGCGACATGACGCGGTTATCACGAGAAAGTTTTCACACAAAAAAAACTGAAAAAAAAAAGATCCGTGAGTACTGTGCATGTAAAGTTGCACGTTTGATTCCAGGAATAGCTAGAGTTGCTCACGACCAGAATACCAACCATTGAAAAAATAAAGTTAAAAACGGTTCCATTTTTGCGCGCGTTCCATGACACGTGTTCCTTGCATTTGATCCTTATCTGAATTCGCCTTCTTACAAAGACCTCTTAGTTCATTCGGCGCAGAAAATAATACTGGGACGACGTATCTTTCCGCCATTTTTGCTCTAGTCGATGTGATCTGTCGTGCGTGCAAGGTACTGCATCGCGTTGGCGATAATAAGAGCAAGCGCGCTGCTCTAAGGAGCTTTCGGTGACGTGCCTCGTGAGTGTACCAGAACAGAATGGAAATCATGTTTACGAATCCTTTCAGTGCATGAAAAACCTCTCTTTACGTTTTCAGATAAACGAAAGGCGCATACTGCCTCAAGACTAATTCTTATAGCTTAGAGTAATATTCACTCGCAGAAATTTCGTTTCGAGAAGTGTTAAAAAATTTAAGGGCTTCGGTTCACAGTACAGCCGATACTCATCATTACACTTCTTTACTCCAAAATATTCAGCGATTTGCGTCAGTGGAAAAAGCCACTGACGCAAATGTTTGTAAACGGTTAGGTTTTTCATATTTCTACTTTTTACCTAATTTTCTTCTGCCCTGTGGTTTGAGGTAGTATCTACTGGACGATTTGCACCATCATGTTATCGGGATATCATGCTATCAGAGTATACTCTATTCAAAACACATGATATAGGTGACACACGCGGTAAAATTGAACGCAGCTGTACAGCACGAATACCACTTACTCGTATGTTGAATAAAATTTCGGAACCGTACACACGCATGCACAAAAAAAGTAATGCTATGGTGCTATAAGTTGCTGTGATATTACTGTTGTCATTATCGCGGAAGCGAGTGGCCCCAGTTTAATTAGGATAGTGTTTCATATAGGAAATAATGAATTTAAGTTGCGGGCGTGAACGTTGGCATTAATTTTTATTTATCTGTTATCTGTGAGATATGAATTTTAATCATCTCTATTTTGAAAAATAAATTTTAAGAGATGTATCTGCCGATTGTCTACGAAGCGCTATAATGTTAACGCATTAGCGGCATGTGCCAAATTGTTTTTGATTTGTTTGGCGTTCCCTTGGAGGTGACGATGTATGGCCTGTCTTGTTCGTGCTTAGGCCACAAAAAGCAAGCATCTTATGATGTGGCATCCAGCTCCCCAATGTGGCTAGCTGCTGTTCTCACGGTGTTCCTTCCGTGATGCGCCCAAGGGTTGTGTCGTCGCTGGGAGAACCCCAGCTCACAACTTTCGCAATGTCTTGCTGAAGGCATGTTGCCCACATCTTCTCATTCGTCTCATTAAAGGGGAAGATATCTCTTTTGCGCGGCAAGAAGGCAGTCAGCTTACATCCCGTTTCAGAGTGAGACGAACAACACTGAAGAGGCAAAGCTTGTTATTTCTTCCTTCTCTGTACATTCCACGGCTATAGGTGATACGTGCCATAAGTTTCGCGTTGAGCAAATCCCCGACTCTCGAGACTCAGCACCAAAGTAAGAAGATATGAAATAACATGACAAGAGGAAGCGGGTAAGATAGAGTTCCACCCGCATTCGCAGCCGCCGCATTGGGAACTAATCACCACAGCGGCAGCTCTGAACTAATCCACGAAGACATAGAGACACGCTGTGATTGGTCGCTTCTTTCTTGTTTTCCGGGCGAACGGTAGCCCATATTAAGTAGAACGAAGGGCGAATGTATCGACGTGAAAAAAAGCTAACAGACGCAGTGAGACCTATTCGACCCAGCAAATCCACCGGAGATCCCGCCCAGTGGCAAGACCCACGATGAAATAAATACACACGACTTCTCCCACCTCGCTAATTCTCATTTTCTCCGCGTCATTCCACACCACTTGTGGGCGACAAGGAGTGTATTGTGTACGAAAAGAGATTTCGAGCCACCGCGCCACCGGCCAATCACAGTTGCGGGGGACCTGAACTGATCCCCCTGGCTTTTCTCGCACCATCGAGCCCCCGCCGCGGCATCAGCACGCACTGCTGTGGTCAGCGGAGCCAGCAGGTGAACTAAATGAAGACGAGGCGAGCGCTGAGGAGAGAGGCAAACGAAGCCTCTACAAAGACGAACATCAGCAACACCCCAGACGGACGGGCTCAACGTGCTGACAGGAGCGTTTGCGATTAGCGTGTGCAACTTGACGGAAATTTTGATGAAGCATGAAAATAACTTGTCCTCTGCGTTTCCCTTCCTTTCCAGGAAAAAAAAAAGCAAGTGGCTATTACGCTTTCTCGCTGATGCAGTGAAAAAAGAGCACGAAATGTAAATTAACGAAGACATTGCCACCTTTTTTTCCCCCTTAAGGAAAAAATGGGGGAGAGGAAGCGAGACAAAGGAGGCTTGTCAAGTGACCGCCTCTATCTTGTCTTCTATAGCAAGCACCGCGACATAGCCATTAAAATCAGTTGCATCTACAGGTGTTCTTCACTATGCTGCCGCGTTGGGTTGCGGGTTCTATTAAGAATATAAGTACGTGAATGCGTGGTTCACTATCCAATTTAAATATGCAAACGGAGCGGGATAAAGGGCGTTCGCTGCGTTTCCTAGAAAACCATGTAGAATAATTTGCCAAGGATTAAATTGAGTTGCTAGGGGCGTGAGAATTGTATGCTGTTTTCTGTATTTGTGTGTGTGTGTGTGTGTGTGTGTGTGTGTGTGTGTGTGTGTGTGTGTGTGTGTGTGTGTGTGTGTGTGTGTGTGTGTGTGCGTGCGTGCGTGCGTGCGTGCGTGCGTGCGTGCGTGCGTGCGTGCGTGCGTGCGTGTGCGTGTTTGACTGTGTTCCCACTCATTCACTGCCTCTCTTTGCATATTTGTACTGGCGCCGTTGACACTACTAGAAGATTGCAAACCGTGGAATTTTCAATGGCAAGAGTATCTCGCTGCCGCTCGGCTCCGTTTACTCCCTGTTAATCGAATTCTCGACGCCAGCAGCAGGTGCACGTAGATGACAGGAGGTGTGAATTACCGCATCAAGAACATGAACGTTGAAGAATAGGGAGATAGTGCGACGCATACAGTATTTTACTTTTTCCTAATTTCAACGTTGCCCTCAATTGATATGATACAGAAAAATTCGGCAGATCCCACGCACTGTGGGAATCGATGTAATGCGAAGCAGCCAGCAAAGAGCTGCATACATCGCCTTGTTTGTCTTTGAG